>NW_020169405.1:0-10957 GCF_000988165.1 Vairimorpha ceranae
TCCCGTAATATCCTTTTAGTAACAACTATTTAGGTGGTATTTTAGTGCTTTTAAATGAAAAATTAAAACAGAATTTCACAATTTTAAAAAAAGAAGGGTTAAAAAATAAATAAATATTCAGATTCAAACTTTTTATATATATTGATTTTTATATCTTTTATAATTAAGGGTAATTTTATTTAAGGATAAAACGTAAATTTTAATATCTTTAACTGGTGTTTACCATTTTGTTTGCTATAGACTATTTTTAGTAACATCATTCTTTTATTATTAATTTAATATCTTTAACTATTGTTTAACGCTTTAAATTACTTACACAACTAATTATTAATTTATCACTCAGCTATAAAATAATACTCTTTGTATTTTTCATTACCCTTCAATGATAAAATTAACAAAGCACAACTACATTACTAGACATTCAGTAAATACACTACTAGATAACATTACTTTCTCTATTTCTATTATTTTAAGTCCTCATAAATCTCTATCATCTGATATTGAATACACTTTAGAAGTCTATAAAAAAACAGGGAGAGGAAGGATTATCACTACTCCTAAAGAATTTGTTATAAAACATAATTTTATAAAAAACTTACTAAATGTACTTATGCCTTCACATCTTCTTGTAGAAGATTACGATGTGATGGATACATTTGGTTATTCATCATATTTAAAAGATATAAAAGAAATGAAATATAACTTTATTTATATTACAACATCTACAGTGCCAGAATGTAAATTACTTAACTTTTATAGATATGTTATTAAGTGTAGAGATAAAGATTATTTCTACTACATTTATTTATTATATTTAAAATACACTACAAATCTAGTAATTTTATGTAGAAATGTTAAGAGGATGAATCTGTTCTGTGATATTTTAAATATTAAATGTATTATTGATACAGAATATAAAGATGAATATTATAATAGTGTATGTGTAGTAACAGAGGAATACAAAGAGATAGAAGGATTTGTTATTTATGTAGAATTAGATTGTACAGGTATAGAAATGAAAGTATTAGAAAATTACAGAATATTGTACAGAATTAAAGATTTAGTAAAAAGTCTTACTAAAGATGTAGTAAATGGAAGGAAAAAGATAAATTCTGATAGATTTAAAAATATATTAAAAAAATGATTAATATTATTGTAAAGATGTTTTATATACATTTTATAGAAATATGTATAAAAATAATAAAAATATGGTATTAGTTTTATTTGTTAATTTATTTTAATTTTTAAGAATTGTGGTGTTATACTATTTGTTAATTTATTTATTTTACTTTTTATTAGAATTGTGGTACAATATTTACATATTCTTACCTATTAAATTTTACTTTTTTATATTTAATTTATTAAAATTGCGGTACAATAATTACCATTTTCTTACCTATTAAACTTTACTTTCTTTTATATTAAATTTATTAAAATTGTGGTATAATAATTACCATTTTCTTACCTATTAAATTTTATTTTTTCTGTATGTAAAACCAAATGATATATTTAACACATTAAATTTTATGCAATGCATAAATATAAATAATAAACTTCTTTATTACGAATACAATCCAGTAGGAAGGCTGTTCTGCTTGGTATAAAATACTTTCTCTCTTGCCTTTACAAAATCTTCTTTACATACATGTTTCCTTCTCTCTCTTAATGCTATCATACCTGCCTCTGTACAAATAGCCTTTATATCGGCACCATTAAGATCCTCTTTACTAGTCACTAATTCATCTAAATTAACATTTTTATCTAAAGTCATTTTACTCGTGTGAATACTAAATATCTTCTTTTTTGTAGCTGCATCAGGCATCCCAAATTCTATTTTTCTGTCAATTCTGCCTGGTCGGATAAGTGCAGGATCTAACACTTCAATTTTATTAGTAGCCATAATCACTTTAATATCATCTCTTGTATCAAATCCATCTAACTGATTTAACAATTCTAACATAGTCCTTTGAATCTCACGCTGTGCTCCAGAAGATGAATCATATCTTTTTCTACCTATCGCATCTATCTCATCAATAAAAATAATACTAGGAGCATGCATCTCTGCAACCTTAAAAAGTTCTCTGACTAGCTTGGGGCCATCCCCAAGATATTTTTGTATCAATTCAGATCCTACAATTCGTAAAAATGTAGCAGATGTTTGATTTGCCACAGCTTTAGCTAAAAGCGTCTTACCAGTCCCTGGTAATCCGTACAATATAACACCTTTAGGAGGTTTTATCCCCATCTCTAAATATATTTCTGGATTAGTAAGTGGAAATTCAACACTTTCTTTGATTTCTTGTATTTGTGCCTCTAGTCCTCCAATATCTGCATATGTCTCAGTGGGTGCCTTTTCTAGTTTCATAACACTAACCATAGGATCTGTTTCTGCTTCTAAAACACCTACAACACTATTATCTTTGTAATTTAATAAGACAGTACAACCAGGTTCTAATAAATCTTTATCTACAAATGAATAGATAGACACATAATACTCTGGATTTAACCCTGTACTTACAATGGCATGATTATCATCTACAAATTCTTCAAGTGTACCAATACTTAGAGGATTTCCTCTAATTTGATCTACAAGCATTTTTTGTGATCCAAATTCGGAAGGTTTAACTTCTGCTAAATTTAACAAGTTATCTTCTAATTGAAGATAAGACAATTGCTTCTGTAATTTAAGGTCTCTTAATTTACATTTCATAAGAGGATATACAATAGGAGGTTTAGATGCATTTTTGTTTTCTTTAACTCTTCTTCTTCTTTTAATGTTTATAGTGGTCGAGTCATTTATATTGTTAGGTGTAGAATTATTTTGTCCCATTTAGGGGTAGAAAATTATGCATAAATACTAGTAAAAATAAATAATAAGTAAACATAAGTAGCAAATATAAATAATCAGTAAAAATAAATACTAGTGAAAATAAATACTAGTAAAAATAAATAAGTAGCAAACATAAATTAGAGCAAACGTAAAAAATAGCAAACATAAATAATTAGTAAAAATAAATACTAGTAAAAATAAATAAGTAGCAAATATAAATAATCAGTAAAAATAAATAACAAGTAAAAATAAATACTAGTAAAAATAAATAAATAAGTAGTAAACACAATTAATCTAACTGGTGAAACTAATAAATAAGAAACCACGCTGAACTACAATTACTGAGCATTAATAAAAAACAACTAAAATTATGCACTTTTTTACAGTAAGTCATTTCTTTAAAAATCTATTAAGATTTAAATTTTTTCCTATTATTCCATACTTAACATTATCTTTTTCTAAATAAAATATTAATCCTCTTTTTATGTGTGTCTTTACACTATTATCTCTATACACTACTATAATAGAATTTTTCCTTTCTTCTGCTATAATACAAGGTACATTATGCACATAAATTAATGCACCAGTTAATTCCATTTTATAAATTATATTTAATAAAAACTTCGGATCACACTTAAAAGAACTAAAATATTCATTAAATAACTTATTAGCATCAAGAAGTAAATCATATGTTAGTCCTTTAGTTCTTTTAATTTTAATATTTAATTTTTCACTTTTTTCTCTTGTTCTTTTACTAAGCGAAAAACTTCCATTAATTTCTGTGTTACAAATTGACTGGTAATAATTTATTATATTTGACATTTTTAGGGTTAAAGAATAAATTATTTATTTGAAGGTTAGTATTTTCTTTTATATTTGACTTATTGCTTCAGTGACACCACCGAACAAATTTTTTAGGGATAAAAAGAAGAATTTATAATTATGCATAAATTAATGGATAAGAAAAATAAAGACTTAATAAAAAAGAATACAGAATTATTATTAGAAATTACTAAAATTAATGAACAACATGTAGATTATGTAAAAGAGAATGTTAAAGATAAATTTACTAATGAAAAAAATTATAATAAAATTTTAAAAGATTTGGATACAAATATTAAAGAAATAGGAATTTTATTGGAGAATACAAAAAACCTTAAAGAAAAATTTTTATTGTGGAGGCAGAAAAATAAAGCGAAGTTGCAAGAAAAAGATGTAAATATAATAGATAAAAAAATCAAGAAGAAAAAAGTGACAAATCAAATTAAAAAGAAATAAATAATATTTCAATATAAAACATAATTTTTCTATTTTAAAATTTATAAACTTTTTAATAAATTATCAAGTACATTTATGTTCAATATACCAGATTTATACATTGTAAAAGATACAATGTTTTTATCATCATAAAAAACTGTAACTAAAGCATCACTACTTTCTTCTTCTAATTTTATAGGATCTTTTACAAAATTATCATTAAATATTGCAAAAGTGGTGGATTGTGGTAAATTAATATTTGTAGATATAATACTATTATTCTGTAAATCTGGTATTTCTATATTTTTAAGTAATTGTTGTAAACCATAAAAAAACATATCTCTTATATTTCCATCATCATTGTATATTTCAATATGTATATTCATTCCTAGACTTATTGTATCTCTAATAAGTTTTAAATAGTATTCAGGAATATCATAATTAGATTCAATAACAGGTTCTAGTAAAAAATTAACACTTAATAAAATATGTGAATAACCCATTTTAATATCAAGTGATCCATCTAAATGTGGATTATCAAGTAAAGTAATTTGTATTTCTCTTTTTTCTAAATTATTTCTTAAATCTGGTCTTATTCCTTCTGTAACACATTCTTTTACAAATGATAGTTCTTTTATGCTGTAATTCATGGGATAAAATTATTTATAAATAAAAAATTAATTTGTTTGTTAAAAGTTTGTTAATAAAAGTATTTTTTTATTAATTTTCTAGTGAATCATCATCCACTTTATCTGTCTTGTCAATACACACTTCCTCTTTAATAACTTCAATACTTGAAGACGTGTCACTATCACTACTTACATCCTCTGCATCTTTTTCTACTTTTTCAAATACTTCTTCAGTTCTGTTTTTTATAACTTGATTAGGTCTACTTGTCTCTTTCTGTAGTAACTTAGGTAGGACATTTATTATTACAAGTACAATTATACTTACTATGGCTACAATAGTTATACTATATAGATTACTAAAACACTTTTTTATGCATTGTATGAAACCTTCCAACATGTTTAAGGGTATAATGTTTTTAAATAAACTTAAAATAAATGAAATATAAATAAACATAAAATATGCCTAGTAAAATATGTAATTATTATTTTTAAGAAAATAAAGGGCTGAAATAAATTTAATAAGATCTATTTCATTTATGCATAATAAATTTAAATAAGAAAATATTTACCTTAAAAATAATATAATTCTGAACTATTATTTTACATGTCTATTTTGACATGTAGAATGTCTTTACTACGAATGTAGAAATTATTACAAAATGTAATATAATGCTATGCATAAATTATGAATCTGATATATTCAATGTTTACAGAACTTAAAGTAAATAATCCCATGGTTGATATAAACAACAAAAATCTTTTAATTAACATTTATGCTAAATAAATCATAAATTAATTGTTTTAAAAATAGATAATACTTAAAATTTCACATTATAATTTTTAGTGTGTTGTGTGTAATAATTACAAATTTATGCTTGCAGTTTTACAAACTACATTAAAAAATTAGAAATATTTTTTTTCTAATTTTGCATAATTACAGTGTAATACCCATGGATTTTTACTACAAAACTGTTCAAAATTTTATAAATACTTTCAGCAATAATTTGTTTAATGAATACAACAAAAACCTGATACTAAAAGATAAATGCGAAAAATATAAATCACTGTATAATAATAATCTTTTAAAGAAAGCACTTATTAAAATTGACAAAAAAATACTAAATTTTATAAATTTATTGTATAAAAAAAGTATTGAAAGAAAATATAATACTATAACACATGCATCTAATGATATTAATAAGTATTTTACTAAGTCTAATAAACAGAATACAAATATTATAAATTATAAATCTACATTTTTTAATAAAATAAAAAATACGTATTACAGATTTAAAAACTGGTTCTTGAGTGAAGATAAATATTTTGTTAAAAATATATTAATAAAAAATATTAATAATCCATTATGTTACACAGAAGAAGGACTATCAGATTATAAATTAATAACTGATATAACAAATATAGTAAAGATAAATAAAGTAGAGAATCTTAATAAATCAAATTGGACATTTGAAATAACCACGTATAATCCCATTAATAATATTGTATCAAATAAACAGTGCATTATTAAAAATTTAAAAGATAATGATGTATTAAAAATAGATTCTATTACATGTGAGAATTTATAAAAACCTTATTTATAAAAATAAGATAACTAATTAAATATTTTATTCTTTAACTACTTCAGTTTTCAATCCTTTAAAATTACCTACTAAAACATGAGAACATTTTATAACATTAAGTTCTGCATTATCTTTATCTGGAATTCTTTCTACCTTAATTCTCACTCTTCGTGGTACTTTTCTTAGTCCCTTACTAAAAATAAATTTATTTAGATCTTTCTGTATTGTAATCTTTTCATCTGTTTTAAGCATCTTCTTAAGATGCTTTCTAAACTTTTTTACAGCTATGCTTGCTTTTTTCGTCCAGTTGCATCCTTTTGTAATCTTACCAAGATTAACTGTAAGTTCCATTGTCTTATTATTTTCTAATGCAGTTTTCATTTAAGGGGTAAAAAATAAAATTTTTATCTAAGACATATATTTATTTATTTCTTTAAGAATAGCTGAATATTCATCCTTAAGATGTTCTATATCTTCATCTAAATTATCTGTATTTAAAATCTTTTCCATTTTGTAAAATATTCTATATATGCATTCATTTACTTCTTTTCTTTTGTAGCTGTTGTGCATAACTTTAGCTAACAGTTTTGTAATTTCTTGATCATGGTTCATATTAAGGATTAAATATAATTTTAGGAATAAAATAAAGTTGGGTGTTATATAATATGTATAGTAGATTAGATTATTTATTTAAACTATTGAGAACACTTAAAGTTTAGTATATTAAATTTGAATTATAAAGAAAGACCTAGCCATAGTCTAAAATATTACATTAATACATGATAATAGAAAAAAGAGTATGACCACGTTATAGTTATTAGAAAATTATTTAATGACAGTATTAGTTGTAAAAAGTAAAAAATTATTTTTGTACATTTAATAGTGACATTTCACTCTACTGTAAATTATACTAGAATTTTTAATAATATTATATTTTAAACTTTAGAAATCTAATTCATTATGTTAATAGTTTATTTTGTATCTTTTTAAAAAATAAAATTATATTAAATCAGCCAATTCGGTTCTAACAAATGCTAACATCATTGCGAAAAGTAGAGTGGTGGTTACAACACAATAAATTGAATTATTAATATATTCACAATATAATAAAAGAATCATAATAAATTGAATTTTTAATATACTTATAATATAATAAAAAAATAAAGACTTTTTGTCTTTTACCATTTTTTTAAAAAAAATCGTTTAATTCTATTGTAATTTTAAATTCAAAATGAGTATCATTATTATAAAGTTTTTTCAGTTAATCATTATTCCGCCAAATTATAAAAAAATAGAAAAAAAATCCCTTAAATTTTTTTTAAAGCCAAAAATTTAGCCTAAAGGCTCATAAAAATTGAAAAAAAAGCTATTTTTAAATTTACCAACATTATTATTAGTATAGCGTAATTGCATAATATTTTTAGTAGGTCCGTATAATTTGCTGTCTCAAAGGGGTTTATATATGTTGCTTCTATTAAGTTTAACTTTCAATAATTCTGGCTTTTTATTAAAATCTAGAATTTGTATTTGGTATTAATTGCCACATGCAAATATTTGGGGGTACATTAGAATTTATGCAATTTTGCACCAATTTGGCTTAATTTTTTTAATAGCAATACCACACAAATTCATTTTTGTTTTCTCTTTTTTTATCCTATAAAAAGATTTTAAATATCGCATTTAGCTTGTTTTTTTTTTAATATATCATAATAAAGCCGATTTTCTGCCTTTGGATTAAATTTTCTAGCTCGTCAAAATTCTTTTTGGGGGTAGTTTCTAAAAACTTTTTAATATGTTGACAAAATTGATGCAGAATCAAATTTTTTTACAAATAATTTCATTTGTGACCCTTTTTATCTTTAAGTTGCAGTAAGAAAATTTAATTATAAAGAGAATAGGCATCCTATATTTTTCAGTTATTAATGTAAAACAATTTTTTTCATTTAATACATGCTTAGATAATGTACAGTACGCTGCATAATCTTATGACTGCCTACTTTTTAAAATGCTAAGCTAATTGCATTAATGTGTCAGTTTATATACATCAACTTAATCATTTTTTTATTTAAATTGAATTTTAACTACTCAATTATTCATTTACTAGATATAAAGCATTGTTTTTATTAAATTTAAGTTTTTATAAAAAAAGTGTTGCATAATCTTACGACAGTTTACTTTTTATAAAATTTAAAAAATAATTGAGCCATCATTGTTTCCTTTCATATGTTTGATTCAATTATTTATCGAATTATAAGCTTAAAACAAAATTTTGCACTAATATAATACTATTTCAAAAATTTTGTGTTTTTATTTATCATACTATTATATGTTTTACCTTTTGAATAAGCCCGTCTACTAAGCTCTCCCTCAAGATTTTGTGTAGAAAGGATAGGCGAATATGTTGTCCAAAATTTTGTTTTAACACTTTTGCAATATAGCCAATTTTTTGTTGAAGCCGAAACACGTGGCCTTGCGTTGTCCTGCTGAAAAACTTTTTTTAATAATTTTTTTCAATTTATATTAGAAGTAGGTAGTAATGAAGTATATATTGATATTAAAAACCATTATTACTTCCTAAAATATAAGCTAATTTTGATTTTTAAAATAATTAAAACAACTTCAAACTCTTATCGAAGTTCCTATTATTACTCTGCATAATTACAGACTTCCTTTGTTTTAATACTATACAATAATAATTATAACTGGCGTACAAACATTTCATCCGAAAAAATGGTAAAATTTTTTTTCTATTGTGTGAGAGAACGCTTCGCTCGAAAAAAAACATAGAGACTAAATTCCATATAAACAAGACTTTATAGTAAAAATTTTACAATACTAATAAATAAATAACATTTTATAAAATTAAACAGAGGATTTATATTGTAGGTTTGAAATGACAGGTTAGGGAGAACGATGATGATAGGTTAGGAACGATACGATCGATAATTTATGTGTCGTAGGTTATGTATCGTAGGTTATGTATCGTAGGTTATGTGTCGTAGGTTATGTATAATAGGTTATGTATAATAGGTTAGTTCTTAACTTTGTAAAGATTTTTGCTGTTTTTGAGATTTGCTTTTATGTCATAAAGTCCGCATTTTTACATACATAAATACAATTATACTTTTGAATTCGTTTTTTACTGTAACAGGAACCTCTGTTATCGATAAGCTTGTCTTTGCCTCTTATACTTTACGAAATTTAAAATCAAAAGAAATGAAAATAAACTTTTTAACAAAAAATTATGCTTTAAATTATTATTATTTTTAAAAATGAAATGTCTGAGTACCGTTATAGCCAGATACATTATCAAGATTGATATTTTTATCTCTAAAACTATTAATTCTTTCATCTGGTCCTAAAATTTTGATATTTACCTGAAAATAAAATCAGTTTTTTTTTTTCATATTTAATATTTAAAGCAGATTTTTGGGGGTATTTTTTAATTTTGATTCTCTATCTTTTGCAAATACTTTTTAAATCAAATTTATGCACATTTATATCAAAAATATACTTAAACTTTTTCGCTGTTATGTTTTTATCGCAAGCAATTTTAAAAAATTTTTAGCGCTTTTTATAATAGACTTTTAAAAAAAACCAGGAGATTTCTTCTTACCATAATTTTAAAACTCTTTTATATTAAACAAAAACAGCACATGATTTTCTTACCTCTTTGCTAATGTTTAAAATTGGCCTTTTTT
This sequence comes from Vairimorpha ceranae, assembly GCF_000988165.1. Taxonomy (NCBI): domain Eukaryota; kingdom Fungi; phylum Microsporidia; family Nosematidae; genus Vairimorpha; species Vairimorpha ceranae. The sequence continues at coordinate 9,998 of NW_020169405.1, forward strand.
AAAATAATAATGGCCTTTTCAAAATTATCAAAAGCTAGTTTATACTCACTAAGAACCCTAAAAATAATTTTCATTAAAACATTTTCCCGCTAAAAAGTAAATCAAAAGTTTAAATGCTGTAAGATTATTTAACTTGTTAGAAAAATTTCAACTAAATAAAAACAATACATTAACATATATTAAAATAAGAAGATCATAAGCAGACAGTAAATTAAATGGCCTGTTTTAGACAAGATAGCTAAGACTACTGAAAATATTACTGTTTCTTTTTTCGAATTTATTTTAAAGCTTGTCTAACGCTGATAAGACCTTAAAACAAAATTTATAGGTTAAGATTTATAAAGTTTTTTTGTAATAAAAAAATCAAAAATTAAATAAACGTTTATACTATAGAGTAAGACAGTCAAATTATAATTAAAAAACCAATAAAATGCGTCATGTATTCACTCCACAACGAAAAAATAGATACGTCACATAAAATCGGTATAATTTTACACATAAAACATTTTTTAATTGTAATGGGCTTTTACCAAATTAATTAATTAAAACTAAATTATAATATAAGGAGTAAATGTTATATTTAATTTCAAAATAAAGTAAAAGAGTTAAGAAAATGACAAAGTAAATTACAAGGTTGTATTTACTCCATTTATATAGAAATTAATTAGGTTCTAACAAATTTAAAAATACTTTGTTAAGAAGTTAATCACAATTGTATAAGAATAATCTAATTTAGAAAATTCATTATGTAATCTAACAAATATATTGTTCCTATCTTCATTAGATATCTTTTCAAATAAATTGTGCATCCAAAAAATAATTTTATCAAAAATTTCTATTTCTTTATCTTCAACCTTCGCTTTTGCTAGAAGGATTTTTAGATCAATAATATATCCTTTACAAATATTAATAATTTTATTCTCACTATCAGATGTACTATAGGTTGATAATATTTCATAT
>NW_020169406.1:0-10943 GCF_000988165.1 Vairimorpha ceranae
TTTTTATAGTAAGTTCCCCAAAGTTCGTAGATTCGCGAGCAAATTTTTTTTTGATCATCATTAAGTGTGTTAAACCATTGGGGTAATTTTGACGAAAGATTAACTTTAACAAGCGCATCAGAAGGCTCTTTAAAATGAAGATTCTTGATTTTCTGAAAATCCTCACGTAAAACATCAAATTTATCCAATTTATTGTCTAAAAAGTCTTGTTTAAGTTCTTCTATAGTTGTATTATGACGTTCTAAAAATTTTGATATAGCAGAATTTAAAGTTTTAAAACCACATTTTAATTCTAAATTTACGTAACTTTTTGAGTCTGTATTACTATCTCCAAGTATGTTTAATAAGCATATTGCATTCTCGTATACTTTTTCGTTTGCTAATAAACAGTTAAAAATAACAAAAAAATTCCAAAACATATACATATATATGGGGAAAGAAAATTTATATTTATATAAAATTTAAATTTTTAATAAAAATTGAAAAATATGATTATTGAAAAAAATCAACTAGCAACTAATAATTGCATATTTATTTAACATTTTTATTAAAAATTTTGATAGTTAAATTAACATTTTTTTGTAGGATGAGATATGAAATTGTATAAATATTTTAACATGAATTTTATACTTTATTCTACTGTACGGATCATTGATGGAGATTATTCTTGATCATTTATTTTTCTATTTTTTAAAAAATTTTTTAATAAATGTAACCCAAGATCAAAAAAGAATAAATATTAAAATAAATAGAAATAAGGTTTTTAGGTAAAAATATATATATTAATGTATAATTTTTAAAATTTCAATTTTTAGTTCTTTGACTGACACGGCAAGAATTATAATTATTTTGATTAAAAAACAAATGTTACATGAGTTAAAATTTATATATGTTTTATTATAGAACAAGTCAAAGTTTAGTATGATAAGTAAAAAATTTAAATATGTAATTGTTAAACATAATTATTTGTATCTTCTTTTCAGTATAAATTAATCTAGATATTACTTTTTCTGAGTGTTTCAAGCCACTGCTTTAAGTCATTTTCATTATGATTACTTTTTTTCTGCAATGTCTCTTTAACTGTCAACAGATAAGCTTTCCGTGAAACCTCCCAGGTCTTCCACCTGTGGTTAAACAATATTCTACATAGTTTCTTAATATATACCTGTTTATTAGTTCAATATTTTCTATTTATCCTAAACAATTTCTTCCCTTTGCCAAAAAATAACCTTAAATGCTTCTTGCTAGACTGTTCATCCTTAATTGAGAAAAGATCTATTCATAAGAATAAAATACCAGAGTTGGTTAATTCATCTCAAGTAGAAGAGGATAGAGCTAAGATGATCTTTGAAAATATTCAAAATATTAAGACTTGTCCTATAATCAGAAAATTTCTCCTAGTAAGGATAGAATTTATTGAGTAAATAATAATACGTAGATACATTCTTGTACAACATAAAATTAGACCCCATGTCTCCTCGGAGTAATCTTAAATAGAAGAATGCTACAATGTAGCAGGAAGAATAGCTATGTAATTAGCAGTTAAAGTTAAACAAATTTGATCTGAGAAGGGATTGGCTTAAAACTGCAAATTATGCCGTAGCATTTCGCTGCACTGAGTTGTGTTTTTAAATGATATATTGAACTGGGCATCAAGCTACAACCATGCTGATCGCAGGTCTTAGTCTTGCATGACTGATAAATATTAATTAATTCTAGAAGGGTTCCTGTCTTCCTACAAGTAAATCCCTGATGGTATGCTGGTGTGTGTCGACGATTATTTTATTTTGAGTTTGGTGTTGTAGAAGCTTTCTTAGATGACAATAATTTATTTTATTTTTTTTTGTGGCTTTTCTTTGGTGTCCCGTTAAATTTTAATTTTTTTTTGTTTTGGTGCCGTAGAAGCTTGTTTAGATGACAATAATTATTTTTTTTTAGTTTTAAGTTCTCTATAAAGCTTTCTTAGGTGATTTTGTTTTAAATTAAACTCAAAATTTATTTTTTTTAAAAAGTTCTACGCACTAGCTCTCAATATTTAATCTATTCGAAAAAATATTTTATTCCTTGCATAGAAAAGAACAAAAATACAAGGTTTATTTTAAATATTTCTTTACTAAAATTGTGCTTTAAAGAAAAGTACAACAGTAAATAAATCTATTTATTTTATTTTTTCACATAACAATAATATATCCAAATAGATTTATCTCATTTATAAAATATTATTCTAACTTATTCTTTTTATAATTAAAGTATAATCACATGTTTTATCTTCATTAATTTCTACAATTTCTACATTATATTCAAAAACAAGTTCTTCACTGCCTTTTATAACAATATTTCCTTTTTTTATTTTCTCGTGTAATTTACAATTAATCACACTATCAGTATCAAGTGTTTTAATTGCAATTATGTTATTTATATAGAAATATAAAATATAAGCCTTTTTATAATTTTCAACTTGACATAACCGTTCTTTTTTACAAATATTTTTCATTTATTAGAAGGGATATTAGAATAATGGGCAGAAAAACTAGAAAAAAGAGAAGTCATCTTAGTAATGATCCTCTACTAATTTTGAAATGTTTAACAGACAAAATTTCGTCTAATAAGTTAAATACTAGTGCAAAAACAGAACTTTATAAAATGTATATTTTTACAGTTTTACAACTGGCAGATGATAAAATATCAGGATATATATCTCCATTAACAGAAGAACTTATTAAAAGACTGGGTTTGTATTTTAATAAAATGTGAATTTTGTAATGGATAAATTTTTTATTTGTTAAATTTTTATTACCCTTAAATGTCTGCCAACTGCGAATTGGAAATTTTACTTCAAAAGTCTAATGAACTACTTAGCCGTAAAGAACTTAATCTTAAAATTCATCATGAGGAATCTGCTGTGCCACCAAAGAAAATTATTACTGAAAAACTTAGTAAACTTTTCCAGACGAAAGCTGATAATATTATTGTTTACGATATAACTAATTGTCCTGGTACTCATTCTTCAATAGGTAAAGTTAATATTTACAGTAATTTGGATGATTTAAAAAAGGTTGAAAAGTCTTATATGGTTACTAGAAAAACAGGAGAGGCTACTTTACGTAAACCTAGAAGAACTAGAAAGGACGAAAGAAAAAAAGCTTATAAGAGATTTGGTACAGTAAAAAGAGCCATGAAGAAGGCAGAAAGAAAGAATAAATAAAACTAATTTATTATTTATTTAATTTATTGAAATTAGCAAATCTACTAAAAGCATTGGGCTTTGTAACTTCTTCTGTTTGTTCAGTATTTTTTATTACTGGTATAGAACTTCCATTGTCAGTCATTTTTGTAAAATTGAAGTTAGGAGGATTAACATTTTGATACATTATGTGAGGTTCGTTAAATATATTATTTCCAGTGTTATTTATAAATGGCTCTGCTTGAGGAATAGCTTGCACATTATTACAATATTGCGGTTGTTCATCTAATTGGAATGTACTATTAGAATTATTTTCTACTTCATTTTTCTTTAAGGTAATTTTACATAAATTGTCAAAATTAGTAATAAGATCAACTTCAAGATTACAGATTTTATTTTCTTTTACTTCTGGCTTGTAATTTATATTATTTTTAAAATCAATAATTCCATGGTTGTACACAAATGGTATATTAATACGACTTTTTGCATTTATTTTAGTATCAAAATATTTAATACTATTTTTTATATATTCATAATCAACACTGTTGTCTAATTGTAATACATTAATCATATAAAATAATTTATCTTTCATATCTGTTTGTAAATTATCTAGATTCTCTAGCTTTATAATATTATTGTAAAGTGTGCCTAATTCAGTATCTAAATTAAATTTAGGAATCCTATATTCTGAAATATTAAATTTATTAACTTTAATATTCTTAATATTACAAATAATTTTTTCTGTTGAAGCTTCCAAAAGATCCTTGTTTGACTTGATTTTTTGTTCATCATCACTGATAAAATTTTCATATTTTTTATCGTTATTTATAATATTTTTATTAAACAAATCTACCATTTTAGACGCTGCTTCGTCTTTTAGATTTACATTAATTTTTTCTGACTTTTTATCTACATCCATTGTATTACTTTTATTAAAAACAGGAAAATCTATTTCGCTACTTTTATTATTTACATCTTGTTTGCTAACTTCTAAATCTTTTGAATACGAAGAAACATTTTTTTCACTTACATCAGATGATTTCTTTTCACTAAAAATATTAGTTTTACTAAAAGTGTTAAAACTAAACACGTCACTTTCTTTTTCTTTATCTCCCATTTCAAAAGAAGATATTATGTTTTTATTAACAGAATTATTCGTATTTGAATCTTTAGTACAAACAGTATTATCAAACACAGTTGTATTTTCACCCGCTTCTTTTTTATTTGTATCAATCACATTTTGGTTATTTTTTATAGTATCAAATATGTTAACAGCATTTCCTCTATCTACATTTTGGCTAGCTTTTGTCAAAAAACTATGTACCATACTACTTAAATTTTTATTATTTAAATTCTCCTCTGGTACATTTGTCTCAGATATTACTGCCATATTACTTAGCATTGTTTTATTGTTAATAAAATCTTTTTGCTCAGTATCATTAAGATTCAATTTAACATCACTAGTATTCAATTTAAAATTACTTAAATTTGATTCAACATCACTAGGATTTGATTCAATTTTCGGAAAATTTTCAAGCAAGCTGTCTTCATCATATAATTGTTGCTCAGTACTAACAGTATTATCCTCTTTTATTGAAGTATTATCTATAATATCTTTTAGTGTATCATCCTCTTTTATTGTAGTATTATCTATAACATCTTTTAGTATATCATCCTCTTTTATTGTAATGCTATCTATAACATCTTTTATTGTATCATCCTCTTTTATTGTAATGTTATCTATAACATCTTTTACTGTATTATCCTTTTTATTTGCATCACTAACACACAAATTGTGTACATCAGAATGGTTTTCTATTTCATCTGTAACATCTTTAAAGATATTATTACTAAGTGAACCTATAAATTTTTTAAATTTAAATTCCTTATTTTGATAATCTTTATATTTATAATAAATAATATTTCCTTTACAATCAATTTGTGTAACCATATATTCATTACTATCTAATCCTCTTACATACAAAGGATTTCCCTGGTCATCACATAAAACAAAAAAGTCTTCATTTAAAATTTCTTCTAACTCATCATCAAATACAGAAATTGTACTTGATTTATCATTTACAAGTATTATATACTTATCTTGTACAACACAAGAATAGTAAAATACTTCAGTAGTATTTTCAAATTCAATATCACAATATTTAACTGTATTTTCACTAGTAATTTTTTTATATTCAATTATATTATCATCAATACTAATTCCACTGTCTAACAATTTTTTTTGATTTATGCTATCATTATTTTTTTCATTATTTATGCACCCCGGTTTGTTTGTTATAGTAAACAAATTGAAATCTAAAATATAAAGTGTTGTACCATCACTTAATAATAATGTATTATCCTGTTTAGTAGCCTGTGTTACAGAATATACTATTTTTGTATTATTAAAAAGTATAAAATCATCATATATTATAATACACACATCTTTAAAAGTGTATATTCTTGAAAATGATTTAGAAGATAATTTTATTTTTATTGGTGTATTATTTATTTTTTCTAGAATCTTAATCATTTAAAGGGTATAATATTTTTTAAATTTAGAAATGCAACAAGAATTAAAATGTTAGCACTTATTTTTTTAATATTTGTGAATTATCTTACAACTGGTACATTAATTTTTATAACAACTAGTACATTTATTTTTATAAATGTAAGTATGCTTGCAGAAATAAGGATATGTTTATAATGTTCTGTCAAATAGATCAGATTTAATGTTGTTGTGACATCTCAGATGTCACTGTATTCTTTATATTGTATTATTAAATTATCCTTAACTTGGATATGTCTTGTAAATATATTTGACAGAAACACTTTACAATAACTTTTTTAAATTAAATTCATGCTTTTATCCAACAATATTTAATAAAGTTCTTATTGTTTAGCAAAAATTGTTTGTTAAATTTTGTATTAATTTTATTAAAATATTGTTTGTTCTATAAGTTAAGTGTACAAAGATAAACATGATTTGTTAAGAAGTTATACATACCAAAATAAATAAAACTTGTAAAGAAGGTTTAATATTTACTTACACTTCATATATTTGATAAGTTTTAAATGCTTCTTCTGTTATTTTCAGCTTAGAATGATCACATCTACCTTAAGCTGTTATTTAGTTATTTTTTTAAATGCTTCAGTTCAGTCATCTATTATACGCTCTGGATGTAACCACGATAGTAGACAATTATAATACAGCTATATTAAACAAGAAGTTATTTTCTGATATTATTTATATTTAACTAACGTTAAGACTATTTATTTAATTTTGGTCTAACATCTTTTTAGGGTTAAATAATGAGACAAATTCTGAGGAATACCGTTTATGTAAAGAAGTGCTATGACAGTAAACTTTATGATGAATGTCAATTTAATATATTTAAAAAAATACTTAATTTTCTGTTTTTATACTTATTTATGCAAATTATAACTTATATAGGTATTTGTGTAAATTATTCTTTAAATGTGTATTTTAATTAAGTATAAGTTATTACATAAATTAGATACAAATTAAAAAAAGCTGTGTACAGCAATAAGCCACTTAATAATTATTACAATACAGCTGTACATATCTTTAAATAATTAATTTACATTTAAAATTTATATTAAAAAAATAGAAAATATTTTTTAATCACAAAAATACTTATTGTCTAGTGCTGCTAAACATATACTAAAAGCTTTCACTGCTGATAAGGGGTATTTATAATCCATCACATAAGTATTGTCTCCTACCTTCCCAAAAGTAAGAATTATATAAGTTTTATCTGTGGGATGAATTAGTTGAAAATTCTTTACACTGGGAACAGTCACCCTTCCATTAAAATTTAGAGAATATGACATATTCTCTGCATTATATAAAGGTTCCTTATTTACTAAATAAAGATGACCAATTTTAACTATAAAAGATCTTGGCTTCTTCTTTCTAAATAAAGAAGTAGTATATGTTATTGTCATGTCTTTACTGTAGTAATGACTTCCAATTAGATTACGTTTAAGAATACTTATACTTTCTTTTCCTTGTAAAATATCAAATCCACACATACGCCTTATTCCAATAAGAGAAGATTCACTTAGTGCATTTTTATATTCATACTCATTTTTATTATTAACTGTAATAGTTCCTTGACTAATATAATTAATTTTAATTGGCTTGTCTAAATGAAGGATGTTCTTTTGATAAGGATTGATTGGAAGATCTTTATGCATGCATAAAAAAAATTTGTTTATTTAAGCATTAATGAAATTGTTTTGTTTCATAAAATGTAACAAAAACAACAAACTGAAATGATAAAAACAATTTTTTAAATTCTGAAATAATGTATCAAATACAACAAAATAAATTCTAAAATATTGGATCAAATACAACAAAATAAATTGTTAAATATTCATTTTTTTATTTTTAATACAACAAACTGTAATGTTAAATATTCATTTTTTTAAATTTTGAAATATAACAAACTGTAATGTTAAATATTCATTTTTTTATATTTAATAGAACATACTGTAATGTTAAATATTCATTTTTTTAAATTCTTCAATGTAAGTATCTATAGATGCATTTCCAAAAAAAACATAATCTTCTTCTATTTTTATAAAAACTTTTTCATACGGTAAAATGTCAATACTTTCTAATACACTATCTATAAAATCGCATCCTATATTAATTGTAGCTGTAATAATATTAATTAGAAATGGATCTATGTAATTTGTACTATAAATAAGTTTACTGTGTTTACAAACCCCAAAAATTTCATGTTTCATTAAAGAGGGTAAAAAATTAACATTTAAAACTTGTTATATTTATAAACCAGTAAAAATATCTATTGATATATGTACAAACATAATGACAATCAAATTAAGTATAATAATTAATTAATTGGAATTATACTAAATAAAAGATTTTTGTTCTTAAAACTATTAAAAAATTTCGAATTAATTAAAATTTGTTAATACTTAAAAAACAAGATATTTACATGGTTAAAATTTATTTGAATATTTTTTATTTTTAAAAAGCTTATCTCGTTTTAAAAATCTTGGTTGTCTTATAAAACTTCCTAAATTAATTGAACTTACTACATTAAACAAGAAAAGTAATTAGATTAAAAATAAAAAAAGTAATTATTAGAAATGATAAACATTTAAGACTTGTTCTGGAGCGGTAGATCGTCTTTCTACAACCCCAAATTATATTATTTTTTATTTTGGAATTTTCTAGAAAAATTTTTTATTAATAAACTAGCTTACGCTTTCACGTTTGAAGCGTAACTTTAAATTTAATGTACACTTATGTGCTTTTTTTACGTTATATGTTTTATCTTTATGCGTGTGTATTTTAAATTTTAAAACTGCATTTTTTAAATAAAAAAATTCTGCAATAGCGCATAAGTTATTATTAGAAAAACTGATTATAATTTAGAAAAAAATAAACAAAAATAGTGTACCGTTCATAGAGTAATAATTCTAAGCTGTATGTTACTACTTATTAATAAAAAAATATAACAAAATCGAACAAAATTATAAAAAAGAAGGGTTGAAAAATAACTATTTAAATTCAAACTTTTTATATATATTGACTAAACTAAGCTATCCCGTTTAAAGCGGGAATACAAGTACATTGCATGCTTTTTCTTTTTCGGTTTATGTTGCGTCTTTGCGCTTGTATGTATTGTTTTATTTTAAATTGCACTCCTCTAACTTAAAAACTCTGGAATAGCGCATATTTTACAAATTGAATAGTTAAAAAAACAAAAATAATGTACGTATATAGAGTAAAAATCTTTAAGCTAAACAATACCGTTTTTAAATAGAAAATTAGAACAGAATTTTAGAATTTTTAAAAAAAAAGATTTTAAAAATAAATGGTTAAATTTTTAAAAAGAAGCGCATTAAGGATGATTAAAGAGAAAAATAATTTATAAAAGAATAACAAGAAAAATTTAATGAAAGTATTTATACTAGAAATATTTTTAAGTGGTATCTATTAACTGGGAATATTTTCCCAATCTACCACATCTAAATTAAAATAGTTTTTTATTTTCCTTTTTTTACAATTATCAAATGCGATGTAAAAAACAGGACAATATATATAATGAAATATATTTTTATAAAAAAATTTATATGAATTCTTTATGAGCTGTAATTACTATTTAAATCGTGAAGAGTGTACCATTACAAAATTTAAGCAACAGTGAAAAAAGAAATTTAAAAATTTCGGCTATATTTAAAATAACTACCCAGTTTTGTTTATAATTGCAGAGAATATTTTTTCTTATTTTAAAATTTTGCAATGTAAATTCAGAAACAAAATCAGCTTGAAATTTATTATAAATGTAAAATTTTTAATAAAAATTAATAAATTGTCTCAACATGAAAAAATCTTTTATTGAGATTTCCTGTTATCTCTATCAATCATAAATTTAAAACTATACTATTTAAATACAGTGATATTATATATAGGAAATATTGTTTAATAATGGATTTAATGTTGTCATTATACAAATTGTATTGTTTAGGTGACTTTGTCGCTGTTTATGTATTACAAAATTATAAAATTTTTTTTGTTATTCACAATATTTTGCAGTTATCAATGATTTTTTCCCACGCAGTCTGTAAAAAATATAAACTTTTCAAATATATCGTTCGAAGAAGACATAGATTTTTAAATAAAAAGTTTGCAAAAAAAAATGCTGCACTATACTTACACAATAAAAAATATTATAGCAATTAAAAGTACTACTTATTTTGTTCTAACGATAAAATTTATTTTGTTGTATTTTTTGTAATCTATCGTGTGAAAGGTTAATAATACGAATATTGGTCAATTTTAGTGTATTGTTGCTATCCAATCATAGCTGTCAAAATTTTGCGATATAAAACAAAAAATAAATTTATCATTAACAATATTATGGATAATCATAATATTTATTTTTTAATTTATTAGTTAGAACAGAAACACGTTTTAATACATAAATCAACAAACAAATACTATAATAGATATGATTGACTTTTATTGATAAAAGTTTTGATGAAATCGAAACTACAGTATATATAGCTTTGTCAAATTTGACAAATTCTCAAAGCGGTTTAGTTCGGAAGAATTTCCCTTTGATAAAAATAATGCTATTTATACTAGTAGTAAAACGCAAGTTTTACTACTGTAGTTGGTTATCTTTAGTCCTGATTTATAAGACGTAACAAGTGTGAAATTAGAGATGAAACTATCACTTGTGTTCCACTTTGGATCTGGGCCTACGACAAGCTTAAAACAAAATGTAAAAAATTAAACTTTTAAAAAATTGTAATTAAAGTATTTTTAAACTTTGTAGTTTGCTTAATTACTAACTAAAAAATAATAATCTTCTCCAAACTTCTGGCAACTTTATTTTTTAATTTTGTTTATTCTTAAAAAAAATCAAATCTCTTAAAATTTTTTAAAAAAATACATTAAATATTTTTCATTTAAAAATCAAAAAGTTTCAAACAGATATAGAATCAAGTAAACAAATACTTTAAGCAAATGAGCATATGTTAGACTACATCATGACATATAAATATTTTATTAACAATAAATGTTCATTCTATTATACTTTAAATTTGTTATTTATAAATTTTTATTATTTTAATTAAAATACTTTACAGAAAATAAAAAATATAAATTTCAAAATTTACCCCATAAAATGTTTAAATTCTTCTATCTTTTTACAGGAATATATACTTCAACAAATTTTGAATCAATCAATACGAC
>NW_020169407.1:0-10941 GCF_000988165.1 Vairimorpha ceranae
TTGAACTAAAAACAGAAAGAAAAGTTTTAAAAAAGATTTTGGAAATTAGTAAGAAAAAGTGGAGAGGGGAAGAAATTGATGAAGAGAGTAAGAATTTTATAGAATTATATAAAGATGTTAAATATATTAAAAGATTGATAATTTAAAGACTAATTAAATAATGTACATTTTGGGATGTGTTGAATATTAAGATTTTATAGTATTTATATGAACAATATATTATTTAGAAAAACGAAATAAAGATTTTAATATTTATTTTAACTAAAATCTACAGCGATTAATTTAAGGTTAACTTTTGATTTTTACAATCTTGTTAAAAAAGAAGATAGATTTAGTCAATAAATTTCATATTTATAAAAAGATTTTTTTAATTAGATAATAATTATTAGATACATGATTTTATATAAAAATGATATTTTGGTTTTCAAATAAATTTTTTACGTTGTGATTGATTAACGAATTTTAAATATTGGAATTTATAAAATTTGCAGCAGTACATATTGGGTAATTATGTTGTTTATATCTCTGCAAATTTGTTTTGTTTTTAATATTCCATTTATATTTCTTATATAATATTTTAATGGTGTACAAAATATTTTTGTAAAAATTTTATTTATTTTCTTACAAAAAAATATATATAGCTTTGTACTAATAAATGATAATTAGGGCAATTAGAAAATTGCATTTAAAAAATCAAACAAATAGCAGTTATTTTAATATAATTTTAATCATTAAATTTGTTTTAATAAAATTAAAAATAGTCATAAATATTTTTCTTATCAAAATTTCTGTCGCAATTTAGCATTTTTTTATGCATAGAAAAACTTCTTTTAACTGGTAAAGAAGTACAGAAACATTTTTAACAAAACATAAGTTGCAGAAGATAAACTAATATTATGAAAAGATAGTAAATCAACTATTTCGCTTTATCTGAGTCTTTTCTTTAAATAGAGCTTAATATTTGCTGGATCTTTGGCAAAAGTTAAACTATTCAATATTTGATATCCTTTTTCAATGTAACACTCATCATTTTCAAACCTTTCTAAAGTATCTATCAAAATAAAATAATTTTCTGCTATTTCCATTATTTTAAAAAAACAAAATATCAGAATTTATAGCACTTTTTGCTTTTTCGACTAAGTACCATCATCCGGTAGGCTCAAGACAATGCTTTTCATGACTGGTAACTTTTCAGCATAATATTTCGAAGTTTTTAGCCAGCTGGACTTTCTTTTGACAACAACCTCGGGTGGTTTGCTAATACTTGAAGATAATTTGGTCTAGTTTTGTTTTTTATTTAAAGAACTCTTAGTGTTTCAACACATCTATCAACATTTTCATAATATGTTTAAATTCTTATTGCACAATTATGCACTAAATGGGCTAAACAAGTGACGTGAAAAAATTTAGATCTTTTAACTTTAAGTTCTTAAATGCTTTTGTCATATAACGCGTTGATCAGTAAACACCAAGGATAAGTCATCTAAATTTATGTCAAATTTTTAAAATACTTCAAGCCATTTTTTTTTCTACAAAAAGAAAATTCAAACAAATATCTTTTGGAAGCGCAAAAACATCTAAAAAATAATTAACTCTCGGGGTTTATAAAGTTCTTGCTATAAGATTAAATATTTAGTAAAATTTTTTCGCTTTCATCTGCATAAATAAACAATTTCTTATTCAAAAATACTTTTTCAATGCAATAATATGCGTTCCTAAATATGTATTCAAAAAATATGCCCTTGCCGCACTTTCAGCTATTGAATTTTGTCCTAAAATCTAAACATTTCTTTCACATGTTTGTTGTTAAGCTTGTACAGCGATATGTAAGCAGACATAAGAGCTTTAACAACCTTTCCCATAATACTGTATTAAGAGTCAAAATTGACTGTGTACTTTTAGTAAAATAATGTTTCATTTGTATAAGTTTCTCGATATGCTTCTCTAATGTTCTGTGTTTATCAACTAAAATTTTTTTATCACTTTGTACAATAACATTGCAAAAAGTTGTAGAATAATTCCTTTGTTGAATGTATACAAAATTCATTTGCACCATACATATGAATAAATTTCTCAATTCTTTCTTCTTTGGTTTTTTTTATTTTGACATAATAAGGGTTAAGATTAAAAAAGTAAATGCTAAAAAGTTACATTTAAATCAGAAAAATTGCATTTAATTGCCCTATTAATAACAAATATTGTTACTTTTAAAATATCTACACATTTTAGATAATTTAAACACATTGGTGGCCGTAAAAAAACTATTTTACAAAAATGAAAAAATCATATATTAGTTATTAAAATTTATTTTATGAAAATCTTTCAAAACTGTAATCTTTTTACCATATTGTTTTAAGTTTGTTTCAAACCTTTGAAAATTGTATAAAATTTGCAATAAAATTCTTATAGATTTCGAATCATAAAATTTATCATTTTTGTGTTTTTGAATGATTTTCTCAAAAAAAAAATAAATCTTTTCCAATTTAAATCTTAAAATCATTTCGTTACTAATACTTTCAGTTAATGTTAAATTACTAAACACATCACGCCTGTTGTATTGTTTTAGATGGAAATGGTTTTTAAAGTTGGCAATAAACTTAGCAACTTCACTTAAAAATTCAACCCACCCAAAAAATAAATTTTTAGTATTTGCTGGCAGAGAAAGAGTTTCAATATCATCCACAAGGAGTTTAAAAGTTTCATTTGCAAAAGACTTAAACCATAAAGAATATACTCCTGTTTGTTGGCGAATGTTATGATATTTAATATCTTTACTCAAGTTATTAAAAATAGGGTCACCGTATGATTTTTTTCTTACACAAACAAAAAATTTATCTCTGAGTGCTCGTAACTCTTTTCTATTTTCAACTAAAATATTAAAAATCTCAATATTTGAATCATCAGATAAAAGGCTTTTTGTGGTTTTATAATCTAAAACAATACAATCATCCTTTAGCTTTCGTATTTTTGTATTATTTGCAGTCAAATCATCTGTATATAAAGATTTTTTAGAATTAATAGCACTATGTTCTTTGCATTCTTTTTCGTAAAAATTTGCATATTTATCAGTATCATGCTCTATAAAACAAGAATCAACTACATAATTATCATAATTATATTCAAAATCAAACTCTTCAAAAAAGCTTTTTTTATCATCAAATTCATCAGGCTCCCAATTAACATATCTGTCAATGTCAATATCTTTAAACAGGTCAGTTTCAATAACTATGTCGTCAATGCTTTGATTATTAAAATTTATATGTTTATCAGTACAATCGAATATTAGTTGTTCAGTCAAAGCTTCATTTTCTTGCACAGCTGGTATGCTTTCCATTGGATTAAGCAAGCTTGCATCAGAAAACGTGTCGGTTTGTGTAAAAAAATAATCATTATTTGTCATTAATTCATTTCTTTCAGTTGTGTTAATATGAGAAAAGTCTTTAACATTTAAATCATCATTCAAATATTGAGGGGTATCGTTTAAAGTATTTTTGACTATCGTATTTAAACTTATGTCCATTAAATAATCCTGGTCAATAAAATTTACGCTTTCCGTACTTTGAAATAAGCCTTTACTATCTTGATTTGGCGTTAATAATAATTTATCTGTTTCACAAGTATATTGGTCACATTGCTTATCTATACTATTACTATCACCAAAAGACTTATAATTACTTTGATCACTTCCAGTCTCTACTTCATTTTTTTTCAGCGTTTTGTTATTGTAAAATAAATTTTCAAGAATCGTATTTTGTTGTGAATTTTCTACTATGGTAGGAATGTTATATAGGTAACTGTTTATTTCGTTATCTAAATATTTTATTTCAAAATCTGAAATGTTTGTTGTACTAATAAATAAAATGCAAAAAAACATTTTTATGGGGAAAAATTTTTTATATTTATATTAGAATGACAATTATTATGTCACAAAATAAAAAAAAAATTTATTTTTTATATAACATTGTTGTTTTATATCGTTAACAAACGTAAAATTTAATCATCAAGTTTTCAATAAATGTATTAAATTAAAAAAGATCGACATGCATTTTTTTAATTAAAATCACTATGATAATAAATTTTCTTAACAAAAAAAATTCTTTGTGTTGGCGTCAATAAATTAAACATCTCCCTACGTACATATGGTTAATCTAACGACATGTTATCATTATTTTAACCATAACTATCTTTAAATAAAATTGAGATGCAATTAAATATAAATAATATTAAATTTTTGCAAAATTTTTAATTATTTTTTTCTTTTATAAAAAAATTTGTTTTTGTGTACTTAAAAAATTTAAGCTGCTTTATCTTGTAGAAAAGTTGATTACTATAAAATTTTATAGATCATATAAGCTCTAACATTTCAAAATTGTTAAAATGTTTGTGAATATTATTTGTTCTTAAATGAAATAATTTATTCTTGCTCTTGGCTTGAGACAACAAAAATTCAATAAATTTAGCCATTTTAATAAAAAACATTACAACAATAATCTAGCTTAATTAGGCATGTTTACGATAGATTAATGATTAATTATGTTATGACTACGATAATTTTAAATTCTTAACACATTTAAATAAAATTAATAATAAATGCAAAATTTGTTTTTCTAAAAATTGCACTAGTAATTTGTTATAATTAATTATTCAACTAATCTTTAGCATAAACCGGCTTGTCAATATAAATCTTATATAAAAATTCTAATAATGTTTATAAAAAAGTATTATATGGTCTTTTTTTATCATTATAAATGCTATAGATTAAGTGCAATACTTTAAAAAAGTACTATCACGAATTAGTCTTTTAAACAATTATATAAATTACTAAGCAAAATTATATAAAAAAATATTGTACAGGCTCTTAGTATATCGTATTGACAAATTATTAAAAAGTTTCAATAAACAATCTAAACATATAATAATTACATATAAGTAAACTTAGGCTATTGATACGATATCGTAATAACTTTATAAATATATAATTGATATTTAACCATAATCTCACATTATTTATATATATTATAATTAAGCAATTTGTTCACTTTTTAATCATTTAACACAAAAGTAATGTAGTAATAAAAAATATATAAACTTTTTACATTATTCAGTCCACAGAAAAATTTTAAATTTGTATGATCCCAATTTATAAAAATTTTTTTGACAGATAATATATTTTAAAAATGTTTAATGTGACCGTTATCTTTTTAAGATTATACATAAGTTGTAAACATGCACAAAATATATGCTATACAATATTAATAGAATTTGTGTTCAAATTTTGCAATTAAAATGATTATGAAAGTAATTTTTATAAAAACTTATTTTATATAAGACAATTTTAGTTTTTAGATTTTTTTGTCTTAAGAAATGCGTCAAAATTTTAAAACTATCCTCATAAAACACGTTTTATAAAATTGTAAATAATACATTTGGTGTAGTTTGTTGCAATTATGTATTATGTAATTTTATCTTTTTAATAATAACTACTACAAAATGTTTGAACAAATTAATTAGTCTTACAATAAAATGGTATAGCTCATAAAACTTAAATTTAGGAATAAACTATATATGCACAAATAATATTTGATATTTAATATTTTTATTAAAAAATGTTATTTTAACTTACTTCTATATGTCTTTTACACACGATGGTTTTATGTTTTTTTTAAAGAATTATTTATTTTATCCTGCAATTTTTTTAATAACTTCAATCATGCACTTCTGCATTCCATTGATATATTTTTATGAATTTTTGGGAGCTATACTTGATAAGACTACTAATATCGCAAAATGTAAATTTTGAATACTAGTATATTTTTTGTTTTTATAATTACTCTTGGCTTATCTGGTCATAAAATTTTAACAAAATAAGGATATGGTCTTTATAGTTGCCAGTTAATGCATCAATAGTGTTATTTACAAATCATATCTTAGTTGCACGAACCCAGGTACCATGTCAATTGGGACTTTTTATTAAAATAGCCCAAGAAAAAGCACCGTAACGTTTTTTATTTTTACCCCAAAATGTAATTGGAAAAGCAAATTTGAAAAAAGTCTTTTTGTAGACGATTTCAAATATATTTTTAGATTAAAACCTAGAAACGAAAATTCTATACGTAAAATTTTTAAATAGGAATTGTAAAGCGTAGGCAATATTAGGTACCAATTTTGCTTCCAACCTTACTTTATTTTTTCCTAAAGACACTTACAATCACAGAACAACTTGCGATACTGAAGTTAAGCGTAATTTAATAAATAAAATGAAAGAAAGACTAATAAGCTCTAATGATAGTTCTAGGAACGTTGCTTGTGCCGTTATATGGAATGTGATATTAGAAATTTAAAGCCTTTGGGTGGGTTGAGTATATATTTAGGTAGTAAGATTTCACAGGCCGAATTACATTAATTCTTTATCATATTTCAATCACACCTTAAAACTCTTTTCATTGTTACCTACAACATATCTTGATCAATCGTCTTTTCCATTATGGGCCGGAAAACTACAAGAATCTTGCCAGAAGCGACGATATTTTGATTTTTTATCCTATTTACACTGCTAATAAATTAGACATAACGATGTATATGCAGTATATGGGATGTTTTCGACAGTATCAGCCCTCTACTTACAATTATATCTCGCATCCTATATATATGATCGTTATTTTTCCTTCAGTATTTGCAATATTTAAAGTTAGAATCTCGAAATAAAAACATTTTTGTTTAGCTTTTTTAAAAGATCTTATCGATTCCCTTGCATCCATAACTGTCAAAATTGTTTATGAACAAGCTTTGATCAAACGGCTTCGAGAATACCTTTCAGGTGTACGTATTTCGGGGTGTTTATTACATTTAAAGTGACAATAGACAGGAAATCAAGGCTTTAAATTTCACCAACATCTATGCAACCAATTTCTTTTTTAGCATGTATACCAAAGAATTTTTAGCACTTGTTTATGTTAAACTTGATACGTAAAGCTCGAACTTTGAGTTACTAATGAGATCTCGTGATTTCTCTTCTGCAATAACGCATTTATTCCACTTATTAAATCTACCAATATTTGGCCGAATTTCTTATTCCTTCCCGCTATATGGCATTCTTTTAATTTTAAATAATCTCACCATACTTCACACAAATATAATGCTATTGAGAGATGACACAATACTTTTGTAAATCTGTTTGGCTTATCTAAGCATAGTTTTTATAGATTAATTAAAAAATCAATAATAAAGAAGACGTAATACGTCTAAAATAGGTTCAACAGGAAGAGCTCGATATTGTCTTCGAGCGCAAAAAAATCTGTATCGATAACAAAAATAAATTATATAGTTTTTTAATTAAAAATTATAAAAATGAGGTAGGTGTTGCATTTATATTCGACATTTCAAGCATATTAATCTATTTTCGCCACTTTTTTTAAAATCAGTTTTTCCTTAAACCAAACAGCTTTTGTTTGCATTTATATTATCGTGAATGCCAAGCGCTTTCAAAACCAATAAAATTTTGCCTTTTTTTGAATTAAAAATAAGCCCCAATAACCCTATATCTTTTTTACTTTCAAGAAAAGTTAACAGAGGAGTATTTTTCATAGAATAAGCAAAGCTGTTCATTTTATACTAACAATTTGTAAATTAATTGTTCGCTAGAACAAAAATGGCTCAAACTATAATTTTGTCTTTGCCCTATTTATATTTACTATATAAGTTTACATCTTTGTTTTAATTGTTACTAATAATATAAAAATCATCTAGATCATCTAAAGTAAACTTTTTTTATTAACAATTTACTTAATTTTACTGACAGGTCCATAAAATTTTATCTAAAGCAAAATTAACCCTTTTACATTTCTGTATTTTTTTTAAACTTAACTTTGCCTCATTCTTTTATAATAGGATTACTATCCTCTTAAATCGCTCTTAAGTTGTAGATTTTGATACAAAAATATATAAAGCAGATTTAATTTTAGGAATAACAATAGCCTTAGTAGAACCTATACTTTGGACTTTCAAATATCTTATAAACAATGGGGCTTTTTGATTTTTGTTGTATTAATAGTTTTAATTACATTTTTTAAGGTAGATTTTTTTTAATAAAAGTCTTGCTTCTGCCCAACATTACACTAATTTGCTTAATATGTTTGCCTAATAAAACATAAGCTTAAATTTGTTTTTCTTCATACAAACTTAAAGAATTTTCTTTGCTTATGTGGTATTCAACACATTTTTTTAAAAATTTTCTCTAAAAATATAAATAAATTTTGTTATTAATAAAAAAATTGAAAAGAAGGGACACAAAAATAAAAAATGAAACAAGGAGAAGCTCAGTATAACAAAAGGAACACCAGCAACGATTATTATGACACAAAGATGCCTTATAAGTCTAGTGATAATAAAATAGTTAGTAATAGAAGATTATTTATTTGTTTTAAGAATTTAACAATTAAAGACTCATGATGTATAATCAATCTGAAAAAATTGTGGGTGCTTAAATAAATCTGATGAACTGAAGTTTCTTCAATAAAAATCAACCAATAAACAAATAAATTATTATGTTATTTATTTGTTCTTATATAGAACAACACTTAAGATTTGAACACCTTACCTACCAGAGGTTACAAAATGACATATTTAGTTTATTTGGTTTCATCGCAAACAATAATTTTTTTATAAAATATATAATTTAAAAAATCTTGAATAATATTGGTTTAAATAAAGATGTTTGCAACATATCTGAAGCTTAAAATATAAATAAGAAAAAATTGTAAAGAAGAATGGAATCAAATAAACATTTTAAAAAAATTTTTTAACTTTGATAATCTAATTGAAAATTACCTAAAATTCAATTCCTTGCCAGCTATTTCCGGCATTATAGAATAAATAACAAAATTAAAAAATAATTATGTCGAGGGACAATAATATTTCATTTTATTTTATAAATTTTTACTAATTTTCTGACTCGTGCAGGATGAAAGCAAAATGAATAAAAATTTTATTGAAAAAGAAAAGAAAAGGTTATGATAACTTTTTGAAACAATTACATGTTTACAAGATGGTCTTAAAGATATAAAATATATTAGGATAATTAATTTTATAATACACCATATAATTGTTTTTTTGTTATAATTCAACTGTTGTTAAAATGCTTACTACATTTAGTAACTTACTGATTTAATTTTATTAAACTTTATAATTTAAGTTAAAATACTTAAATTAATTTATAAAATCCGAACTAAGTTTGTTTCAATTTAAACAAAAGTTTGTTTGTTGTTTTTAAAATTTATAATTTTTAAAAGCATAAATAAAAAATATGAACATAGGAAAAAGTCACCTGACACAAGTCAATTTTGATAAACTATGGAACTCAATACAACATGAACTTACATTATTATATAACAATAAAAAATGCAGTGCTTTAATAATTTACAATAATATTTATATTGTTTGTACTTCAACATCCCATAAATATGTTGAAGATTTATATTGGAAAATAGGAGATTTTTTGTATGAAATATTAAAGAACAATATGCATAATGTTTTCAATAATGAAAATTGGATCAATGAATATATTGTCTTTTATGAAAAGTACTTGATGTTTGTAAACAGCATTAATGACCTAGCTGATTATTTAAATCAATATATTACGACCAAATCTATATATCATTTTGCTTTTCTGCTGTGGGAAAAGATTATACTACAAAACTGTTTTAAATATAAAAAAGTAAATCTAGGAGAATATTTAGTGTTTCATGAAAATATAGATGAAGTTGAAATATGCCTACGAAGTCTTAAACATATTCTAGTTGATCCTTCTATCCCATTACTATATTACACTGAAAGATATGAAAAATTTGCTTTATCTTATGTCATTGATAAATGTACACAATTTGTAAATGCATTAAAAAAAGAAGATGTTACAGAATACATTAGATCAATACATCATTTTATAAAAAATGAAAAGAAACGAAGGACAAAAGTATTTTTATTAGAATCCTGGAATAAACATGATTTAATAGTCGAAGATATACTTGTTGTCCAAAAAAAGAAATGGATAAAAAATGAGATATATAAAAAATTAATGCAACATACATTGCCTGTGGAAATATTAGATACAATAAGAAATAGCATGTCAGAAGATCAAAAATGTACTAAAGTAAAAGATGTAGAGCTGTGTACTGAGGAAACAAATGGAAAATATAAACAAGAGTATAAAAACACTGTTATAAATGATTCTAAAAAAGATTATAAAAATTACTACAAGAATAGAAGTAATGGCACTATCTGTAAAAATGTTAATTTACCACACATTCCTTTAAATGATTTTTATGTCTTATTTTCTAGTAACTTTCCTAATCTCTATACATGGACAACTCAAGCTTTAAATGATGTAGCATATTTGACTAAAAAATTATCAATTGTTGGTTATGGAAAAGATATATTAGATGAAGTATTGACTAAATACTTAAATACACAGTTACTTACTTTCAAACATTTGCTTGATAAGAAAATAGAAACATTGTACATATTTCTTATATTATTTACCCATGTTGTAAAAATAGGGTTTAATAATCTTAAGAGTGCAAATGATACATTAATAAGAAAATTAAAAGATGCCTATAATTCTCTTACACCTTCATTAAGTGACCGATTGATAACATTTAGTGATCTGATAGCATTAGGAAATTGTGTTATAGAAAATAAGCATTGTACATTTAAAAAAGCGTTTATTGATTTTTACACAAAGAATGATATTTGTAACTTGAATGAAGAGGAAGATATAAACTACTTAGATGACAATGAATCAACTAGTGATTCTGAAAACACAAACCAGACTGATTACAATCACAATGATCTTCTATTATTTGTAGAGCCAGAAGATTTATCTTCGTTAGAAGACTGTTATGTTAAAGATACTGTTTATACACAAAAAAGGAATACAAGCCTTCCTGA
>NW_020169408.1:0-10768 GCF_000988165.1 Vairimorpha ceranae
TTAAAACCCCTAAAAAACATTATGAAGCATTTGATATTGATTTAATTGAATACTTATAATAAAATTTTAAGTAAGATGTCTTTTTAATTTTTTATATCAGAGGATAATATTTTGTGTCATTACACTTTCTAAATAAAGTTTGAATGGTGAAGATATTAATTTGTACTTTAATTAAATTGTTTATTTGGAGGTAAGTATTTTTTTTTATATTTGACTTATTGCTTCAGGTGACATATTGAACAAATTTGATGCTAGACTCAGCTCTCCCTCATTCTCTGATACATTTATATCCCCTCTTCTTCGCTACTCCAACGATATACTTTCAAGAGCCTTCTTAAGTGTCACAGATTGGATGTATGCCTCAATTCGGTCTGCAACATCTAGCTGAAATTTAATAATAATACATAAATAATTTTATTCAATATTAAATCTACATATAAACAACAGTTTTATTCATTTTACACAAAAAATAATTTAAAGGTTTTTATTATGTTTTTTTTTTGTTGTATTATTTACCACATGTCAACTTTTCAAATTTGCTTTAAAATAAATTATTTTTTTATATTACTCTAATTATTTCAAAAGCAACAACAAAAACAGCAAGGAACAAATTTACTATCTGTAATCCCATTTAGTAGGCAATACAACAAACTTATTTGTAATAACAGCAAATCCTAAGCGCCAGGAAAATGCATTTTAGGAAATTTTTGCCTTCGGGGCACTTTCCTGCGAATAGTGTCATAAGTAGATAAATTTATAATATTTAATCCAAAATTTTATGATTACATTAATTATTGAGATCTCCAAAAAAATTTTTATTTTATGATAAAGCTCTATTAAAGTTCTTTGACTTGATATTATTTCTTTGGTTTTTTCAATAAAATTTCTTGCTCTTTTTTTTTTATTCTTATTAAATTTTTTATTTGGAAGTTTATATGTCAAAATAAATAAAAAAAATATTATTGTTATGATTAAAGTCATGACAATTATAAATTTTAAATTATAGTAGACCAATGAATAGATCTAAACAATTTTCTTTTTGGTTTTGTGATTTCATTTATCAAAATCATTCTTTTGTTAAGTATAATTTACATACTATGTCCTATACAACCTATACTTAATTATTAAAATTATTTAATAAAAGATTAGATGAAAGAATAAAACTTTTTAAAAAATAAATGTTTGGATATTTGTTTTAATATTATTTTTATGCATAAAACTTACGTTGTAATGGCAACTATTGTTTTAGTGTATAGTGAGTGCTTAAAGATATAATTGTTGAGGAATTGTTTAATTAAATGCCATACGATAAAATAATTAAAAAAATTATTTCAACCATTTTATGACATTCAGTATAAAATTTACACAGCACTTTTATTCAACAAGAATTATTTAATAGATATAGATTGCGATTTTTACAGCACTTAATATTGTTTTTGTATCCAGCTTTATTTTATAGCACCTTTATATTTTTTTAAATCAAAATTTACTTCATCTTTTGTCATATTCTGTTACATTATTAACCCTCTAATATGTCAAACACTAATATTCCTTTTTTATTGAATATTTTTGATATAATTTTCGTTTATTACAATAAAATATAAAATATATTATACGTAAACCTTTTGCAGAATTTTACTTTTAAACAGCCAACAATAACTTATTAGATAATACGAATTTTCAAAGCGATAATATAAATAAACATTAAATAAAATATTTTCATTCTTCATATATTAAAAATTTAAGCGATAATTTACAACCAGTAATTTGATATGGCAAATAAATTATAAATGCGATGTGCTAAAGAAGATTGTAAATTTATTAAAGAAAAATATTAAATATTATATTTTAATTGTCCTAGCAGTTAAAGTTATGTCAAGATTTACAAATATTTGTCCTATCTATTACACCATCTTTTAAACTTAACATTGTTACTCGGCTTTTAAAGATCTTTTTGTTTAATCCCCGTGTTAATAATTATTCTTATTTCCTTTAAATTTGAATAAATATCATCATAAAATGATGATAAAACTTCACACATGTCTTCTCAAAAACAATAATAAACCAAGTCTACAAATCTTATCTATCAGATATATCTAATTTTTCTACAAAGCTTCTTTTTTAACATCTTTCCAAATGGTGAACTTAGCTATCCACCCAATATCCCCCAAAAATTAATTGAGCTTTTGTAAATAAATAAAACACTACATTGGTATTTTTAATATTCTTTAATATACATCTATTATTTTTCCCCCAAGAGTATGTTCTACGTATATGCACGTTATTATTGTCATCGCACTATATCTGTCATATCTTAATCATTTACACCAAATGCTTAACGTCCTTGTAATCAACCAAAATCTATAATATTGCTTCTTATATCAATTTATAATTAGTTAAAGTTTTTTTCTTTACCATGTTGAAAAACATGTAAATTAAAGGAGTAATTTCTTAAATAATATTATCAATACGATGTATGTAAGATAAGTAAATTAACATTAACAAACAATTTTCAATTTAAGTAATTTTGAGATATTCGTATTATTTATTACAATAGCATATACAATTTTGTTGGAACGCAAGACACATGTCAAATATCTATGTGTTGCTTGGTTTAAGATATTTGACATGTTCAAGTATGTATTTACATTTTTAATAAACCCGCGTTTTCTGATAAGCAATTTTTAGGTAACAACAAATATAAATATATTCCTTCTTTTTTTGAAAAAAACATTACTATAAATTTTGCAAAGAAGGGGTATAATAACAAGAAAACTGGATAAAGAATAACAAATCTAAAGTTGTTTTACAAAGGCGAGTTTATCTGATGTATTCTGTGTCAACCATATTTATTACAAATTTAAAGACTTGTATAAAAGCAAATTATCTATAACAATTATCTGATCAATTAATTATTTTTAAATTTAGAAGATTATCTTTAAGCACCCAGTTGTGGCATATTTTTTTATTTTTTTAACTATGTATAATATTTAGATTATTTTCAAAGTCTGAATATAGAGTGTCTTTAAATGTAATTTTGTTTTTCTACATAACCGTAGGGTACAAATTTGTAAAAGCATTACAACAATGGATTAGTATTACTTTCCACGAAACACATACAAAGATAATTATAAATTTTTTATAAGGCAATATATAAAATCTTTATTGATAATACACAAATACTATAGTTGAAACGGATTTATGATTTTGTTATTAATCAAAAATATTATAAAATTGGCTAATTTTTCATGTGTATATAGTATACATGTTATATCTATATCTAAAGAGTTATTGTACAGGACAGTATATCTATAAATCTCAGATTTTAAGTAAAAAATATTTTTACAAAAAGATGTGTGTTTTTGGCTTAGTTTTTCTACAATTTACAATTTCCTTTATTTTATGTATTTTACATTTTAGAAAATTCTAAATAATTTAAAAGTTGCAAAGCGGTGTTAGATTTTTAGTGATAAACTGGATATTATAGCAAATTAATGTAAAAATTTAATTATAATGACGATAACAAACCCTTTTGTAGTTTATATAGAAATTTTAAAAAAAGATTAAATTTAAAAGTATATAATCAAAATGCGAATATGGTAGCACCCTTTTTTGCTGGAAGGCCAAAATATTTTTTAAAAAAGTATAAATTTTTATATAAATAATCTAACACTTTACAAATATTATATCATTTATATGATATTATGAAAGGGATATTGAACGTATTTGAAAGCGTAAATTGTGCTATAAAAAATATTCTGTCAATATTAAAATTTTAATTATGCATAATATATTACTAAAAAGTAATGTATAAATGTTATATAAATACTTACATTATTTTTACATTTGACTAAGCATGAAAGAAAATAGATAGATCTTAAGAATTTTATTAATAAGCTATCTATCTCCTTCTATTTTTTTCCATTTAAATAGTAAATCTTGGAAGTTAAATGTTTTTTCTATAATGTGCACCTTATTTTTTTTATTAGTTACCAGTAATTCTTGCAGTTCTTTTACTTTGTTAGAAATATTAAAATTTTTATTCTCTTCTTCAATTACAATATTTTTTATCTCTTTATACAACTCAGCTTTTAATTCTGGCGCTCTTTTTTTCCCAGTTTTCTTTTCTTCTCTTGGCTTTTTTGTTTCATTCAATCTATTTCAATAAAATTGTTCCCCCTTTCTCTAATATTTTCTACTTTTACTTCATTCCGAATAAAATACCTAGCTAAATCTAATGCGGGCTTCCCCCCTACATTAGATTTGCCAGGTCTTGGCAACTTCGGCTGAGACTGAATAAGTGTAATATTATTAGGTAAAACTTTTTGATTATTCTTCACTTTAGATTCATCGTTGCATTTCTTTTCCTTGCCAACAAGTCTATCAAATTCTGCTCTTTTATTGCCAGCTCTAACTTTTTTTGACATTATTAATTTACAAAAATTTTTTTATTTATATTTTTTTAGATTTATTATCTTTTAGACTATTGACTTTATAAATGAGATATATGAATAAACAAATAAACAAGTGAACAAAGTACAATTTTTAAATATTCCCGTGATAACATCACAAAACAGATAATATAAAATTATATTTTTTTTAGTTTATCTATAAAGTTCATGAGCTGTAAGATTTTATGGTAAATTGGGTTTTATATATTTTTAGATATAAAAAATATTAAAAAGATAAAATAAATCTTTTATTTGCGTATATAATTTAAAA
Source organism: Vairimorpha ceranae (assembly GCF_000988165.1). NCBI lineage: Eukaryota > Fungi > Microsporidia > Nosematidae > Vairimorpha > Vairimorpha ceranae. The sequence goes on from NW_020169408.1 coordinate 4,723, forward strand.
TAATCTAATCATGAAACAATTTTGCTGTTTACTATTTTAATTATGAAATTTACATTTTATCAGTATTGGCAGGCTTAAAGACATCAACCTCTCTTCACTACCGTCTACAAGATCAATGTTCCTCTATACCCAAAAAAAACGCGTTTCAAGGCTTTATTTGGTTTTATTGATTCGATATGTATGCTTATATTATAGTTGTAATCTCAAGCCGTTTCTTATGGCTATCATGTAGCTAGTTATCACGCTATTATAAATAATTAATAAAAGATGTAAAATCATCTATTTGGGTAAATTTATTGGTAAGTACATCTTATTTTCTAAGTTAAATTTAAAAATAAAGATATTTGTCGAAATAATTTTTTAAATTCCAGTGATATTTCAGAAAAACGTTTTAGTTTAATATTGATAGTTAGTTGGTAATAAGAATTTTAAAAGCTTTACTATTATTTACCTATTAGATAGAAACATAATAAAACAATATCATTCAAACAATAAATTTAAAGAATTTAATAAGTTTTAATATTTCAAAAGTTTAAGCAAAATACGTAAAATGCTCTAAGACTATTGTAATATAAAAAAAATTAAATAAATTTAAAATATGCTTTATAAACAAATTACACCCTTTAAAATTTATTTTTTTTACTGTTTTAATATTGTATTTAGTACTAAATATGAATATTCTATGGCAAGTTAAAGTATATTTATACAAAGTAAACACGATTTATAAAACAGGCTGGAGAACTTCTGACAATGCTGCAAAATAACATCGCGCTGTTCTAAAATCCAGAAAGCTAGTTTTGTATATGTGCAGAATATAGCATTGTATTTAAATTTTGTATTTTGCGGGCGGAATTAATAATATTTTTAATATCATTTTTGCAGATTGAGAAATTTTAATAGTTTTTTATATTAGCTGACAGGTATTCTAGCGGACACGGCACATAAAATGCATACATATAAATTGTTAATATATTAAATATCAATCTTATATACGGTGCTTTTTTAAAATTAAATTCATTTTAACACTTAAAAAGAAACATATAAATTTTTTTAAAAAAATATATTGGTATTTTTTCAAAATTTATTTTAATCAAAATATAAGAAGGGCTTGTTGAAAAAAATTCTGCAAGACTTTGTAGAATTTTTAGTTTATTGTAAATTTTGCTATAATTTTTTGTTATTATTATGTTTAAATCTTTTCTTGATTTCATTTTTTTAAGATGTAATGTTTTGTTACTATTTTTTGACTAATTTAGTTTATTCATTATTCTAAACCTTTCTTAATAAAAAAGTTTTTTTTAATTTATATCTTTTAATTTTTTTGTTTTAATATACCTCCAAACTTTACACAATTTATCTCTCAGAGTTTGTAAACACTTTCCGTCGTTTTTTATAAATTTCAATTATCAGAATGCAATTGGGCTCGATAAACGTAAGCTTTAAATTTAGTTTAACACATCTTATGATTAATTACAAAACCATTGTTCTTTTTTTAGTAAAATCGTGCATGTAATTTTGTTTATTAGGATATAACTCTAATAAAATAACAAATCAATATGATGTGATAAAGTTAAATGTGTGGTTAAAATAGATGCAAAAAGATTTAAGGATATTTTAATGGTAATATTAAATTAGGTAATAAAACAAATATTAAGAAGTTTTTTCATGGCTTATATTATATACAAACATTTGTTGTTGTTATTTTTGTTAAACATGTTTATTGATTAAAATTTTTTTATGTAGACATTTATGCTGATCGTTTCACGTCAACACACATGTCTTGGATGTGAAACAACTTTTGTATCGAACATCGCCCTTGGCCAATATCAACTTCATAAAGTCTATACATAACAACATTATTGCCAGATAATTGTTTTAATAGAATAAAATATGTTATATGAAAATTGATAGCGCAGCAATACAAGGATTTAGATAATAAAACTAAAATATGTCTATAATATTTCGTATATTTTTTTAGTTACTGATTTTGTTGGTCTAAAAACAAGTATTCGAAAAATTAAAAAGTAGTATAACGTTCTTCTCACTTAATTGCAGTAGACTATAATCAACAACTAATTAAAATGCGTACTTTTTAACCTTATCTTAAATAGTTTATAAAATATTTATATTGTTGTGCAAACTGGCATGTTTGACAGAAAAATATTTCTGTGGCAGAAAAGAGTTTAATGATGCTGCGGAAAGATTCATAAATTCCTAATTTAGTATGTTTTTATTTAATAATTTTATTGGTAAAGGACTTACAGACATTTAAATAATTGTTACTGCTTTGACCCATATCGACTAAACAACTATCTTATTTAAATTATAAGTAACCAAAAAGAGTTAACTGTTTAAAAATGTACTAGTACCCAATTTTGCTAATTAATAAGTCCAAAATTTCGGCGATGAACTAAATAATTGATCCATTTAACAAATTTGAAACACAATACTGTGTCACAAAACTCTTTAACAATCTTTTTCTAACTCTTAATCTTGTGTTTTATTTTTTCATTGTTACAGCAGTGTAATTGTTTTTATTAGCATCTTGGACTCTTCTGCTACATAAGGTTTATATACCCAAATTATATTATCAATTCATTTTTTTAAAGATTTCCAATTGTCTTCTAGCATTGCTTCATTGAGAAATTCATTTATACTAAGTTCTTTTTTGCTTTATCAAAAACAAAAGATATTATCCAGATATTAAAGCTAATTTGTTTAATAAAGTCCTTAATTTGACTATCATTTCAAAATTTACCAAATTCATTCTATTTTTTTTGCTCGCGATTACACAATATCTTTTGAAAACATCCGGTTATGTTTTTTAATAGCCTAATCTACTATTTCGTGTGTAGTGGTGTAAATTTCTTTCATTTATTAGCATTGTACATACCATGCTTAACACATGCTCTGATGATTTTTTTAATAGGTAATCTTTGCATTAAAGTAAAATGCTTGATTTATGACTTAACATTTAAAAGATTTTAATGCTTTTATGTAAGTTTACAACTGTCTAATTATACAGGCGAAAATCTATTCATTATATTTACTATACATTTACTTTATAGTTTTCATCGATTGTTTTAGTTAAATTTTTCCTTAAACAATCTGCGTATCCAATATATAAATAAAGATGCCAACCTCTGTCTAAAAAAATTCTTATAAACTTTTATTATTAAGCCTTGTTGCACTTGCAATTATATGCTCATCACCACAAGATCTACCCTTTGGTTTATCATATTTATCAACATTAAACTTATATAAATCGTTTTGTTCATACTTTCCAATTTATATATGGGTAAGGGTAAAATTTATTTAATATTAAAATTTTTTATAGAAATGTTAAAATTTGTTACATGTATTAAAAATTTTAATATTTATAAACATGATATTTATATAAAAATACGAAAAATTTTATTGTCTTAAGTAATTTATGTCACATCAAAAAAGATATATTTTATTTGTAAAATCTAATTTAATTGTATTTTTAAAATAAATCTTCAAATAAAAACAAAGAAATTGTGAACTCCAGTATAGTAATAATATTTTGTTATTTATTTACTTAATGTTATATCTATTATTTTATTACCCCTATTATATTTATCGCTGATCTAGGGCAATATAAAAAAAATTATTTGCCGAGCGATGGCTGTGGACAAAAAGTCATAAGATTGTTATGTTAAATTTAGATAGTGTTGTGGGGTTTTTATGTAAATATAAATTACTTAGAAGAATTGTTTAGGTTTAAGCTTCTTATGAATTTTTAGAAAGAGAATGAAATTTGTAAAAGTAGATGAAATTGATTTTTTAAGTACAGAATTAGAAGAAACGAAATAATGTGAAAAAAATTATTTAAGAAGAAGTGATAGGTAAATAAACTAAGTAAAGTCGAAGTTAAAGTGATTTGGTTATGACATAATAGTAAAACTACAAAAAGAGAGTTATTAAAGAAAAGTTAAACAGTTTTTTTGCAGCAAATTCAGTTAATAATATTTCAACCAATTTTGACTACATAAAGTTTATTTTTTTAGGTTAAATAAAGTTAGATATAATTGTTTCTCGCCGCAACCAATATTGTCTTGGGGGAAGTTCCGTGAAAAGCGGCTATGGGTCTAACCAAAGCCACGTTTTTGATTTTAAATTTTTAAAGTATTTAAACAAAAGTTTTGACATGTGTATGTTAACCTCAGCGCTGACAATAATATGCAAAAATGTATAATTAGGATACTATGTAATAACAAAATACAAACAATCTTTTAAAAAGGTTTATTCTAGATTTTTTTTTTTAATACCTTTTTAAATTCTAAAAGTTTTTTGTAAAATGAATTGAATCTCTTGTTAAAACTTTTCGATAACTTTCTAATTTTACAAAAAGTACAACTGGAAGAACAGATATATTCATTACCAACCATATGTAAGCTTTTAAACTTTGATTTAAAAATAAAAAGGTTTTCGGACACCACGGCATATCCTTTAAATTTCTTATATGCTAGATTCAACGAATCTACAAAATCTTGCATTGGTGCTTGAGCTGCATTAGTTGTAATTGGATTTATTGTATCTAAAAAACTTGAAAGATTACTTAGAGCAAGGATTGATCTGTGCTTTAAGTTATTAGATAAATTAGATATTTCAATTTTTTCTATAAATTGTAATATCTTTTTATTAATATTCGATTTACAAAACTTTCTAAAGTCTCTTTCGGATTGCTTGTATTTTTTATAAAGTTTACGTTCGTTGGCTGTAAAAATATCAGCCAAATATATCCTATTATGGTTGTTTTTATTTTTAGATTCTAAAGTTTCTACAATGTTATATTTTCGAATATTAGGTATAATGTTGTCTGTTTTTGATTTTTTCTTTTTGATTTTTACGTTTTTTTTATTTTTGTAGGCACTACTGGAATATTTGCTATTTTTTGGCTTTTTAATTGATGAATCAATAACATTAGATAGTTTATTGATTTGAGAATTATCTGGTTTATTGATACAATTAGTTTCCCCGTGGCAAGACTGGTGGTCTGATAAAACAGTAACATTATTAAATTTTTGTAAAGAAGTGTTGTTTTCTTGATTGATATATTGTTCATGTAATAAATCATTTTTAGTTGAACGTAATAACATATTGGTGGTATTTTTGCAGAATTCACTTTTGTGAGAATGTTCCGCCGTATTATTTTTCGGTTGTTTAATTATACAAAATTGTTTATCACGTTTTAAAGTAATATGTTGATTACTTATGCTATTTTGTGCTATAAAATTACTTTCAGAAGTCATTGACAACATTTTATCACTTAAATTATAATCTACATTATTATATCCGTTATTAAAACTTTCATCTATGAAATTTATCAGATCATCTAAAATATTAGAATTAGATTGGTTTTCATAAAAATTTTTATCTCCTGTTTTAGTTAGTTCTTGATTCTTTTGTTGTGTCTCTTCGTTTTCACATAATTCTTTTTTTCCAAATGCTTTTAAAATATCTGATGTATTTTCTATTTCTGATAATAAATTAACATCTAACATTTGTGTTGAACAAAAAATTGTCTTTAACCAAAATAACATTTAACGGCTAAAATATCTGTAAAATTTATCTGATAAATAATTTTAATACTTATTTGTATTTTATGTTATTTATCTGATAAAACGATGTTGATATGATATGGCATACTACAACAAAAAAGTATATTTTAAAAAAAATAAATTAAATTTTTATAAAAAATTTTACTTTGGTGAATAAAAAATCCTGCAGTAAAAAATTCTATGTTAAAAAAAAAAATACAGAAATATTGTATCGGAAAAAAAATATATAAATATTTCTTTCACTCCTATATTTGTTGTACTCACGATGACCAATCTTAAGAAAATTGTGTGTTTTAACATTTCATACGTATGAACATTAATATGTTTTCTTAATCTCAAACATAATTTAAAATGTAATTATTTATGTAAAGATTTGAAATAAATATGCATAATCTAGCCTAATTGCTAACAACTTCCAAAAGTATTAAAACTTTATCAAAAAAACATTTTAAAAAAGCGAT
>NW_020169409.1:0-10544 GCF_000988165.1 Vairimorpha ceranae
AGCAGAGATTAGAAATAAACCGGATTTTAACAATGCAAGAGTAAATAGATGGGCGGAAAAGATACAGGAGTTTGGTTTCGAGATTAGCTATATGAGGCCGGAAGAACTGATTGTTGCTGACTGTTTAAGTAGAATTTATACGACAGAGGCCGTAGAAAAGAAAAAGAAGATGATAAACGCCAGGAAGGAGAAACAAACAAGTCAAAGAAGTGAACGGAAAAAAGTTTTGGGTATTTGATAAAGGAAGAGAAGATGAGATGTCTCCGGGTGAGGAGGGGGAAAAATTAATATATGATTGTCATGTGAACTTGAGCCACAGATGTAGAAAAACGGTGTATTACGAGCCTAGAAAAAGATACTATTGGTCGGAAATTAAGGACCAGATTTATGAAGTTATTAAAAGATGTGAAACTTGTCAAAAATACAATAGAAAGACAGGTAGAGGTAGTGAATTTATAAGTACTACGAGATATTTAGAAAAAATTGGCATGTATATGATTGAGTTTAGAATGAAAAGAAAGCGGTAGTTGTTGCGGTGGATTATTTCACGAGAAGGTTGTGGGGTAAAGTATTAGATAATAAACAAGCTGTCGGAATAGCTTGAATTTTAAGAGAATTATGCACGCAAGGAAAGAAACCAGAGGAGATTGTAATTGATAACGGACTAGAATTTTGTAATGTGGAGATGAGAGAACTATGCAGACAACTAAATATAAATCATCAAAAGTAGGCATAGAGTCACATAAGAACAATGGAAGGATAGAAAGAATTATAAGAACGTTAAGAGAAGATATTTAAAGAGTAAAAAGGGTCTATTTGCTGAGAAAGTTTATGAAGCCATTGAAAAATATAATTGTAGTTACCATGTGGGTATTACATGTACGCCAATAGAGGCAGTTAAAGATAAAACGGGAACTGTTATGATAGAGAATAACCCGGAAGGAAGTTATGCAAGTAGATTTAAGAAGTGGTCTAGAGAGAAATCTGTAAAGAATCAAAAAATAAGAGTAGCAAAGAATGAGAATCTTAAAGGATGCGATAAATATAGCCGAGGAAAATTTTTAGACCCAGGGGTTATAGTAGGAGTGGGTCTAAAGGATTCATATATTGTCGGGTTAGATAATGGAAGATACGTGAAGAAAAGATACTATTATTTAAAGGGATTGGGTACGAAAGAACTGTTGAGAGCAGGAGACTAACAGCCTGGAGCGGGAATGTTATAATTTATTATTTTATTAAACCCCAATTATGTTAAACACCAATATAAAATTAAAATTTTAAAAAAAATCTATTGTCTTAGTATTTTCCAAAAAAAATGCTTCGTTATATTTAAAACATAAAATATTTTCTTCTAGCTGATCCATAATAAAGGTTAAAAAATAATTCTTTTTTACCTTTACTCCATCTTTTCTCCCCCTCCGAATAACTACGTTCACTTTAAAAAATTTTGTACGTAGTTATTCGGGGGGAGGGGCGGAAAGATGGTGGTGCGCCGGATATGTTATCTCGAGTTTCAAATGTCAATTTTTATTTAGATAATTCTAAGTTTACAGAGTATATTTTTTCAGTTTATAGGAGTGAAATTTATAGGAATATGTCTTTTCCCGAAGGGTAAGTACCAAACTTGTAATATTTTGTGATAAAACTATTTATTATATAACGATGTCTAAAGTCAGATAGCTTTTCAATAATCTTCTTAGTTTCTTCACACATAATTTTTAAATTATTTTTCTTTAAATAATAATTTCTAAAACATTGTTTCATTCCAAAACACTGTTTCAGACCATCGGTTTTGTTTTGGAAATCCCAAAACAATTATTTGTCATGTTTGTGGCATGACAGGTATCCACCACATTTTTTAAAAATTTACCTCCAAAAATTTTAATAAATTTTGGTTTAAATAAAAAATAAATAAAGAAGGGATACAAATTTAGAGATGAACCACAAAAAAGCTCAGCACGACCAAAAGCATAACAACGATATTTATGACACAAAGATGCCCGATAAAGCTGATAAAAATAAAATATTAAATAATAAAAGATTATTTTTTTGTTCTTACATAGAACAACACTTAAGGTTTGAACGTTTTACTAGAAGTTACAACAAAAAGATTTTTGCTTTTTGTGTGTTACAAAGAATATCTCGATGTAAATCCTGTTTTACTTGACGGTCCGGGTATAATAGTTGAGGTAGATAAAAGTTTATTGTCTTGACGAGAAAGCTAGGGAATCCTATCAGTACTGACGACACCAGAGATACGATATAAATTGAGGAGGATTAAACGGGGCAAACGAGCGCAACTTTTTTTAATTTGTGTTTTAGACAGAACTATTGTATCGCTAACAAATGCATTGTCTTCGTTTATAATAAACGATAGCGTATTATATACTGATGGCCAGCCCTCAATATTCGAGCGTATCAAGAAATTTAAATTTAAGACGCAATATTTCTAATCATTCTGTTGGGTTTAGAGCCATTGATGGCATCCATAGCAATGATATAGAAGGATTTTGAGGCCACATGAAAGCAACGATGAGGAAAGAAAATGGTGTTCATAGAGACAACATTGATGAGTGGCCAACCCGATATACATTTAAGCGTAGATATATATTAGGAAAAAGTATTGAGGGGTGGCAGATATTTATGTTGTAATTTTAATGCTCTTTTTTAAACTAAATCATTAAATTATTTATTTTTCCGCCTTATTAAAAAAATTTTAGGTGGGCAAACTTGTAAAGAAGACCCAAGCCTGTACAAGAAGTACGAATAATTGAAGATATAAAATCACTCGACGTTATTAATTGGTGTTAAAAGTTTGAAGAAATTGCTTTAAATAATAAATGGATAGAAAAAATAAAATTGGCTATTCTTAAAACTTCCCTGATTTAAGATAATGCTATAAAAGAAGATTGGATAGCAAATACGTGAAAAGAAGTAAAAGAATAGCTAATATTAAAAGTTTTTTTTGTAAAGAAGAGGAAAGCCTGTATAGGAAATTATCAAATTGTATTTACTAAACAGATTTTAAATTAATATCTGAGTACTCTGAAGAAATTGAACTTTTAGTAATATACTTGCGATAATGAATAAAATGAATGAAACTAAAAAGAAAAATGTTTCTCAATTGCATTTTATCAACACCTAGAAAGTGTGTATATGTCAGGTGAAGTTATGAAGATGCATTACAACAATGTAGTGGCTTGTTATAAATATTTTTTCAAACTCGAAAAAAGAATTGTTATACGAGAAAAAGAGTTAAAAGAAGGAAAAAAAAATTTTAAAAACTATTCGTAAATAAGGAATATGATAGTATACCAAATAAAGAAGAATGATATTTTAAACTGAACAGAATTGGAGATCGTACGATTGAACAATGGCCAACATACGGCGAGGATTTTTATAAAAAGAAATTACAAAAGAAAAGAAAATAAAAAAGCGAACAAAACTATTTATTAAAACAAGGTGTATATCATCCTTCAATAACGTCGATACTAGGAAAAATAAATAAACGAAAAGTTGAATTGAGAATCGATAATGGGGCTACTAGAAGCTTTATAAGAAAAGAATTAGCAGAAAAAGGAAAATTGCCGTTAATAAAAACGGAGAGGGTTTAAATAATTTTTGGTAACGGGACAACCGTAGAAACAAATGTTTTAGTAGAAGTGGAATCGAAAATAGAAGAAGTAAAACTAAAATAAAAAAAACCCTTTATGTTTTAACGAAATGTCAGAAAATATTCCTTTGGGATGTAACTTTTTGTCCAATAATGAAATTTTGTTGGACTATAAGAACAAAGCCATATTTATAGGCAACGATATAGTTGCAATGCAAAACGAAACAAAAAACGTAAAAGATAATATGGATAAGCTTTTGTTTGAGAGAGTAATAGTAATAGAACAGAGAGAACTATTTAACGAAGAATAATAAAATAATACATTAATAAAAATAGAAACACTGTTTATTACTCACACCTATTGTCATTACTATTAGCCCCCAAAGATAATGGTTTGATAAAAGGGGATCAAATTTCTTATTTAACATTATTTATTTAATAAAAGTTCTTTATATAGTTTTGGCTTCGCTCCGAAGCCTGTTGTGTTTCGGGGGTTAATTTCATATCCTTATGTTTTACTTTGAGGCGAATTATTTGGACATTTACAGTCACTGGTGACAACCTTCCCCCTTCATTTAAGGCATGTCTATTTACTAAAACCAATTCGATATTAGATTCACCTTCATTTTCCTTGAACACTAGAAAATCTTTTCGACTTATTTGCTGAGTTACACCGATCTCAATTGATTGCATCTCGTAAGCTTCTTTCAACTTATTTTTAATTACAATATAAGGACCAATAAATTTTTTATCCAACTTGTTTTCTGGTTTTCTATTTTTAATAAAAACCAACGTTCCCTCTTCTGCCTTGTCAAGGATCCAACCTTTTATTGTTTGACTTTCCAATATTATCCCCATGTCTACGATTGAATTCTAAAGACATTGACTCACCACTTTCTAACATTAATCTTCTTTGTTCAAGATAATCTAAAGGAATTTCAAAATATAATATAAAGTCGCTTGGAAATCTTTTAATAAATCTAGGCATCATAGCCTTACTTCCATATAACATTTCAAATAGTAAAATTTTGTATTTACCAATCGATGAAATTCTATACATCATTAAAACATATAACAAGACTCTATCCCGGTTTTCTTTATATTCAGCTACATACTTGCTCATCTTTACCATTATTGACTGGTTGGTTCTTTATACCAATCCATTCGTTTCCGGATGGTAAGGACTTGAATGTTTTAATTTACATTCAAATAGCTCCGAAGTGAGCTTTACCAACTTGTTAGTAAACTCTAGTCCCCGATCACTTCTGATGACTTTTACAGGCCAGGTCCAAATCTGAAAAACACATATTTAACCAAGAACTTGGATATCTCATGAGCCGACTTGTGTTTTATGGCTTTCGCTTCCACCCATTTTGTCATATAGTCCGTTGCTATAACGATAAACTTTTTTCCTGATCCACACCTTGGTAGGGGTCCGATGCAGTCGATCTCGATCGTATGGAACGATGGGCAAGCACTGTTGGAATGATTTTAAATTATTAATTTCTTTTCTTATGTTTTAAGCATATTTTGCATCTTTTTACTGTATCCAGACAGGCTTGTTTGGTTATTTTTAAGTCTGGATTTTGTGACTGAAGGAATAAGTATGTACTTTCTGATCTCCCGTGTACGATGAAATGATGGGCTTCCCGTATAATGTCTGCTTCTCCGACAGCATTATTGTTCTTGATTGTTTTTAGGATCAATCCGGAAAATATGTCCGCCTGTTAGTTATTAACTCCTTTGCTATACTCAATTTTAAATACTAGATCACTCAAATACATGATCCACCCCGCAATTCGTCCCTGTGGATCTTTAACTTTATATAACACACCAATAGTTTGTTATCTGTCTTTATTATAAACTCTTTATGTAAGTAATTTTTAACCTTTTTTGTTGCAAATATTATCGCCAGCGTTTTCTTTTTAATCGTGGAGTAATTCAATTCGTGCTTATTCAAATCTCTAGAACAGCATCTGATTGTTATTTCCTTACTTTCCCTTTTTTGTTTTAGGACTCCACCTAAACAATAATTTAAGGCGTCTGCCTCTACTATAATGGGTTGACTCATGTCTGGGATCACTAACCACGGGCTGGATATCAACTCTTTTCTAATATCTTCTAGTCTTTCATTTATTCTGTCATCGATTTTCGCTTTTTCGTCGACACCTCTATGCAAGGGTAAAACTTTATCTGCAAAATTTTTTATAAATCCTCTATAGTATCCGAATAATCCCAAGATTGACTAAAGTTCTTTTGTGGTTCTTACCACGACTTCACTCTCAAGGTCACCCAATCTATCCTTCTCCGGATAGACCTTTCCTTTTTCTACTGTGTATCCAGCAGGTTAATGGTCTCTTGACAGAAACAGCTTTTTCCATATTCAGCTTTAGTCCGTTTTTTTCAGGTGCATTTAATACTTTTTTTTTAAAATCATCTATGTGAGATATTCTATTCTTCGAGTAGACTGTGATACCATCCAAATATACAATCACATTTCTATTTATTTAAGTTCTAAAGGTTCTACACATTAAACACTGGAATGTTGAAGGCGCATTTGTTTATCTGAACGGTATCTTTTTGAACTAAAATTTACCCAAAGGGCCCATGAATGCCGTGTATTCCTTTAAGTCCTTTTCTATAGGAATCTGGTGGTAGCAATTTAAAGTGTAGCTAGGGAAAAAACTAGCATCGCCCAATGCATTGATGCATTCTTCAATCAGGGGTGGCTCGCAAACCTCTTTTATGATTCTGGCTAAAAAAGGCTTTACTGGGCAGATTTTACAGGAGGCAAAAAAAAAATATTTTTAGCCCTTTTTTAAAAACGAGAAGAATTATGATGACAAACGAAGAAATACAAAATTTGTATTTTCAAGTAAAATCGTTAAAACAAAAGCAAAAAGTTTTTGTTGTTCATCTGACACTCGAATAGAATGCCCGGTGGCTCTTTTTTTGCGATGCAAATGGAAAAGATGTAGATTGTTATTTACTATCTGGAAAAACTCTTTTTTCGAACACGCACATCTTGACAATATTTTATTGCTTGAAATAATTAATTTATGGTTCACAGGGGCTTCTTATGGTCTAATGGCGCACATATTAGGCTGCAGTAAACAAAATATAGTCAATACAATAAATAAACTGCAGATCTTTAATATTTATGAGCGATATCTTAAAGACGTAAAACAAGTTGGAGGAAACAATATTGTTGTAGAAATCGATGAATCAAAAATAGGAAAGAATAAATATAACAGGGGAAAGCCTGTAAAAGGGTTTGGTGTTTTGGAATGGTAGAACGTACCACCGATAAAAAAATGATTTTCGTTCTTATTAAAAAGTGTGACAAGCAGACCTTATTCCTTTATTATTTAAACACGTTAATATTGAATCCACAATATACTCAGATATGTGGAAAGCTTATTTTAACTTGGGATTGCATTTTAAAAGATACAACATGATAAATCATTCAGTAACTTTTAGAGATCAAAAAACAAGTGTTCATACTAACACAATAGAAGGAAACTGGCGTTCATTAAAAGCCTCTATATCTAATAGGTGCAGGACAGAAAAACTTGCTCCTTTATTTCTTTTTAGATATATGATTATTAGAAATGAAACTCCATTACCACTAAAGTTTTAAATAAAATATTAATAAAGTTATGTTTGTAATTTTTTTTAAATTTATGTCTTCTTACAAGTTATCTTCAGCAATAAAAATTTAAAAAGAAGGGCTAAAAATATTTTTTTTGCCCCGGTAAAATCTGCTTAGTAAAGCTATCTTTAGCCGGTTCTTGAATTAAGCTGGAAATTTAATAATATAGTAGACAAATTCGAAATGATAATATCAATTATTAAATTAAAATTTTAATTTCAATTTTTTCAAAAAAAATAGATTTTACTCCATTCAAAAAACTTTTTATACCCGGTGAGCATAAAAATGCCACTGATCCATGCCAGCCATACGCTGTTACAAATACACCAGACTACATGATACTGGAAAAAAATATTTGCGAACATTCCAACCTATTTATTAGGTGTATTAAACAATACCGGGGGGTGTGTGCAAAAGCCACACGTAGAGTTATCGTCGCTTTACAGCAGCGGAATGATGAATTAGCTAACGAAGTAATAAAGAGGTTTGATTCGAATTTTACTACGGAAATGGATGCGTGTAAAGTGGGAACCCGCAAAATCATTACTACTAGTGAAAATCCAATTTTCCAGAGGACTTGAAGGATTCTTGGACAATTGGGAAAGGCCATACGGGAATAAATATAGAAAAACTTAAAACTGGGAATTATAAAAAAGAGCTCTAGTCCGTAGTGTAGCAGAATTGTCCCAGCCACGAAAGCAAATGGTACGTTGAGAATTTGTATTAACTATAGACCATTAAACCAAATAATGGTGAAAGATAAGTATCCACCGCCCCAAATTGCTGAAATTATTGATCCACTCGCGGGGGCGACACTTTATACGACTTTAGATGCCACCTCGGGCTACTGGCAAATTAAATGAACAAAAATCACAGAGAGAAGACCGCTTTTCCATTTAACTGTGGTTTATACGAATTTAACAGAATGTCATTTGGTCTTACAAACCGCCTGCAACAGTCCAACGAGTAATGGGCGAGATTTTATCTGAAGAAAGGGGTAAATTCGTAATTCCATGTTTGGATTACCCGATAATGTTTTCTAGGTCGATAGAGAAACATAAAAACCACGTAGAATTATAAAGTGGAAGCTACAGGCGGCCGGAATCTCTCCAAATAAGGCAAAATACAATTTTTTTGTGAGGAATTAAAATATTAGGTACTGTTTTTGCAAAAGGCATCGTAAAACCAGATCCAATTAAAATAGATACTATTAAAAACTATCCGGAACCGAAGACCTTAAAAAGGTAAGGGCATTTTTTGGTGTTACAAATTATTGTCGTGAGTAAACAGCCGGGTATACTAAAATAATGAAGCCAATATTTGATCTGCTAAAAAGTGAACAGAAAACTATTCAGATGTGAAGAGAAGTTTTAGAGAAATTTAAGCCCCAATCCCAAAATATTCAGAAAACTCGGCCGAATTTTGAAATAATTTATATTAACGACAGATGCTTCCGATACTGAGATAGAAGCAATTCTAGCGTAAAAAGATAGTAGCGGAAAAGAACAAATGACAGCGGCATTCAGCAAAAACTTTGACCGGGCACAACAAAATTACTCAATAACAGATAAGGAATTGCTGGGAAAGTTAAAAGTATTGAGCATTTTAGACATTATTTCTTAGAAAAAGAATTTTTCTTGAAAACAAATAAAAATGCACTGGCTTATCTGTAGAAAGCTAAAAATCAAAATTCTAGAGTCCTTAGATACGCATCGAAGATGCAGGAATATACCTTCAGAGTGGAGAATATCAAAGGAAAAACTAATGTCGCAGACGGGATAAGCAGAATAAAAACAGTGGCTGCCATTAAAGAAAAAGGTAAGAATAATTTCCGATGAAGGCATGAGATCAGAGTTGATTAAAAAAAATCATGATGCTTCAGGCCATAGTTCGAAGTCGTATCTCAAATTCTTTTTCATTGCTAGTTATGAATGGCTAAATATGAACAATGACATAAAAAATTATGTAATAACTTGTATGGCGTGTGCTAAATCAAGAGGACCTTGGATAAATACGAAACATATAACTACAAAGTCCAATAATGGGATTCGGGAAGTAGATTTGATAGGAAGGATCACGACGAAGAATAAAAGTAAGTGCCTACTTGTGGGAATAGATCGTTTCACAAAACGGATCGAAACACGTGTTATCCCAGATAAGAGGGTGGGGACGATTTTAAAGCGTATCAGTGATCTAATACTAGACAAACATGGAACTCCTGTAAAAGTAATATCAGTTCGCGGGCGAGAATTTAGGAACAGAAAAGCAGAATTGTTGGCAGAAGAAAAAGGGATACAATGGGTTTCGCTTCGCCTGCGCGCCACCAAACAATTGGCTGCATAGAAAGAGCGAGCCAGACCTTATGGCATAAGATTAAGAAAATGACAAATTTTGGGAAACTGTGTTGGAAAATAACTGTTACGAGTGCTACAAATGCCGTGGATATGTCATTTAGTAGAGCGATCAAAACATCTCATTTTATTCTCAAAAACGGGTATCTTCCCGATGTTTTGAAAAGCGATATCAATAGCCCCGAGGGGGTTGGAGTCAATGAGAGAAGCTTAAAGAAGCTGGTGAAGCTATTTAAAAGCAAATACACGAGTCTTGTAGAAGCAGGCATGTTTCGGCGCCAAATGATTATTATATTGGTGATAAGATGTTAGTCTACAAAAATAGTCTTTCAAATAAACTTAATTCGATGTGGAACGATGGTTTTGTAATTGAAGAGGGATTGCCACCGTATGCATATATAATCAAATTTAGAACGTCAAGATTACAAGTTAACACGAGTCATTTAAAATTGGATAAGTCTATCTTTAGTTAGGGGGTTGTGTTATGCATGCACGTCAGTATCAGGCCATCTGATGTGAAAAAGTTAATACCAATAATATAAGCAATCACGTGCACCTTAACTCCGATCGGGGTTGACAATGAAACATCGTGTTTCATTGTAAAATATAAATACAAAGTTTTTATCAGAGGATGCGAGACGAAGAGATAAATAAACTGTTTACGTCTGACAAATATATATGTAAAAAATAGATATACTGCTTCTGTATCAATGTAATAAAGATATGCAATAAAAATTTTGATTAAAGAAAAAATAAGCGTATTATAAGTTGAAAAAAAATCAACTATGTAAAGCAAAATAAGAGATATTTTGAATTTTAAATTTACGTTTTCAACGGAATAGCGCAAGCTAGTAAAAAACAAAAAACAAAGATAAAATTAAACAAATTTATATTTATTTTTTATACCCTTACGGCGGAACTTTTAACC
>NW_020169410.1:0-10096 GCF_000988165.1 Vairimorpha ceranae
TATGACTAATGGATTTTAACTAATCCTACGGGGTTCCCTATCTTCCTACAAGCAAGGCCCTAGTGGTATGCTAGTGTGTGTCACTAATTATTTGATTTTGAGTTTTGGTGCCGGAGAAGCTTTCTTAGATGACAATAAATTTATTTTATTTTATTTTTTTATTATTTTTATTTTATTAAATTTAACGTTATGCTGGGCTTTTTTATCTTTGTAGACCTTGCATTTGTGTTCTTGCTACTATGAATATTCATGCCCCTTTTTAATAAAATTCTATTTATAATAAAAAATTTCTAGAAAAATCATATTTTAAATATTTAAGAAATAAAAATAAACGTAGTGAATACCACAAATTGATAAAAGGACTTTATCGGTTATTGATAGAACCAATACTTGATTTTAATTAAAGATTCTGTCATTTGATATTGTCAATCAGTTCGCGAGGGGCATGACACAGAGGGATCACAAAAACAACCATTATGATTATAAACATAATTAAATAAAAACAATTTTAACAATAAAACGAAAACATACTTAAATTTTATAGAATACTTTCTCAGCACGAAGAGATTTATTGTAGGGTTTATCACATAAACACATGATACAATAATTATGATTTATTTTTATTGAAAAAAGTTTTATATAATTAAAATTAAAAAGTAAATAGCGGAATCAAA
Source organism: Vairimorpha ceranae (assembly GCF_000988165.1). NCBI lineage: Eukaryota > Fungi > Microsporidia > Nosematidae > Vairimorpha > Vairimorpha ceranae. The sequence goes on from NW_020169410.1 coordinate 675, forward strand.
AAGTAGAGATAGAATCAATAAATTATTTTTAAATTTGGTAGATTAGTTGAATACTACCTAAAAATAATGATTTATCTCCTATCCCTGGCACTTATCTACACCTCAATACAGAAATGTGTTATTTTAAATTCATTAGTTAATTATACAAAAATCTATAAAAACATAAGATAAATTTACTTAACTATTTTATTTTACTTAATCATATTAATCTATTTTTAAAAGCGGATTCAAAGGAGAAGTTATAAGCATATAAATAACAAAAAAACGAAGAGCTAAATAAGATGCATTCGATGAATGTCCCGTAAATCATTTCATGAAAAATTCGAATAAATGAGATTGCAATAAGAGATAAAAGTCCTGGACTTAATACCCATTTAAAAAATACAAATCGAAACATTCTATTTTTAAAAATTTTAAAAAAGAATATTAGATTACGACCTTTAACAGAATCATTCGTGGTATTAATATCATGAATTTCATTATCTTGGTTTAATTCATTTTCTGAGAGAAGAGTATATTCTGCTGTATTTGTGTTATCATTATTTTGCATATTAATTACCTGAGTTAAACTTGCACTTGATAGCAGAATACTAAACACGAATATTTTTAGACAAAATTGAAAATTCATTAAGGACTAAAAAAAAATCATATAAATACTTAAAATTTAATTAATTTTTTTCCATAAATGGTAAGTTTCTAAAAAAAGTTAACTGTTTTTATATCAACGTATATTAAATATATTAATTGTTTAGTAGTTTTAACAGCTTTGATTATAGAACTATATTATGGGTTAAAATTTAAAAATTTTGTCACTAAGAACATTATTTACAATTAAATTTTTCTCAATTTGTTAATAATTTATGTTTATTAAATAAAAAGTGATTTATTACTTTAAAATGCAAAAGACTTTACTTAATGTATAAATATTATTTTTTAGTTTAAAAGCACAAGATATATACAACAATAATCATATTAGAGAAATTTTTGGTAGTAATTTATCTTACGATATATTAGTTAAATTTAAAATTACATTTAAAAGTTTATGCTAGTTATTAAATCTTTAAATAACTGATAAATGGTCATTTAAAATATATAAATTGTTTATATACATTAATACTAAGTCTTTAAAAGGCCTATTTAAAATTAGTATATATTATTGTAAAATTTAAGATGATTTAGAAGAATATTTTTGAAATGTAGATAATATTGTCAATGCGCTATTAAGATTACTATTCTCATTATATTAATAATAATCTTCTAAACTTACTTAATTTTATCCATATACAAGAAGAAAGTAGTAAAATAAAAGTGTTGTTAATTATTAAAACTTTTTTGGTGTATGTCGGTTTTGCAGCGTTTTTGAAAATTTATAGCATTTAACTTTAAAATGTTAAAAATCTATTGTTAATATTGTAAATGATAAAGACATTTACTTTGAAGCCACTATTTTGGGATGAAATTTAACAAATTATATTTTGAAAATGCATTCGCAGAACAAGCACGTGTAAATAAAGTGCTTTGAGAGTAAATGTTATATTTAGGTATTTTTTGATACAATCAAAATTTTTTAATTTTAGCTCTTAAAATGATAAAATTAAAAGAGAGAGAAAAATATGATAATTTAGCCCAGTACGTTGAATTGATGTATAAAAATAGAAAATGCATAAAATGTGGTTGTACAAAATAGCACAAGCAAATTGATAGACTTGTTTGTATCTTTTATGCCCGTAAAAAGAGATTTAGTTGCTACCAGAATTCTATTTTTGACAATCCAAGCATTGGTGTTGAATAAATAATCAAACTTTTGGATTTATAACTTAGCAATGCTTCATTTGCTTTAATTAAACGTCTATCTACAATATCTAAGACAATTTTTAGTCGGATTTTAATTAATACAAGAAAACTAGATACTTTTAACAAACATCTAAACTTCAACCTAAAAAAACTAGATGGTGATAAATGTATCGTGGAGGTGGATGAAAGCAAGTTTGGCAAGATAAAATTTAATAGAAAACATTCAATGGGTGGTGTATGAGTTGTTTACGCGGTTAGTAGAACTGGTAAACGTATTGTATTACAACCCGTAAAACAAAGAAATAAAGAAACATTTACAAATTATTGTATAAAATTCTTCGATAGTAAATCTTTAATTTATTCAGATTGCTAAAAAGGCTGTAATGATCTCTTTAAGTATTTCAGTTTACATCAAACGGTAAATCATTCAAAAAACTTTGTAAATAATAAACAGGAATTCGTACGAATACAATCGAAGGAAATTGTAATGCGATCAAAAAGACTATTCCTGGCATATGTAGAAATTTAAAATTAGTTGATATTTGTTTATTTAGGTTTCTTTTAAAAAAAATGAAAAAAATTATAATTTAAAATGCTTATTAAAAATATTACTTTAATTCATTATTAAGCTCACAAGATAGAAAAAAGTTTATTTTAATCATTTTCTTACTACAAAAATTATAAAAAAATTTTGATTATATCAAAAAATACCTAAATATGACATTTTAACTTAATATTTTCAAGTTAAAAGGTATTTCGCAAACAGAATACCTGTTATTGTAAATTAAATTTATTTAAACAACTATGCTACATTACGTAAAAAGATTTTCGTTTGCATTTAATGCATTTTTGATATAAAATAGTCTTTTTAAATTCTGCTAGTACGATTTGTAACTCTTCTTTCGCAGATTTAAAAAAATAAAGATTAAAATTTTAAAGTAGTCGAAATCGTGCAACTTATTAGGTGCAAAATCCAAGTTTAAGCTTAAAAGTTTAGCTTAGAATTACATCATGAGTTTAACAACATGGAAGCAATCAAAGAAAAAAAGTAATCTTTGAAGTAAAAAAAAGACAGTATCTTTTATATAAAATCTTAAAGTATATGATTAAAAAGTATAATCATAAAAAAAGAAATTTGTAAGGAAAAGCTAGCAAGTTATCAATCAAAATATTTATATAATAAAATAAAAACTAAAATAAACATAAGAAGTTGTATAAATTGATAAACGACCCCTACTTCTACTTAAAAAATTTTACTATGTTTAAGACAAAATAACATCACAGCCGAAGAAAAGAAAAACTTTAAATGTTTCAAAATAGTAATATCTTATAGAAGAAGGGCGCAAATGTTTTTATTGTTTGCAAAAAGAGGATCTGTGGGCTACTTGGCAAATAAGTGCGACAGGATGCTCTCGTTTGATTGCACGAGAAGAGATAATGAGACTGAAAATTAAATTTATTCGGTATTGTGCTTAAAATATGGACTCAAGAGCTCAAAAAGAAAAAAATTCTCTCAGCACAAAAAATCCTTGCGAATAAAAAAGTTAAAATTCTTTAAATATAAAATTAATACAGACGTGATTTTCCCTACCAAAAAATAAGGCATTTTTGTGCTAGACAAAGTTAATTTACTTTGATAAAAAAAGGGTCAACTAACATAGATAATTATCTTATACACAATGGAAAGTTAAAAAAAGAAAAAGTACGATTTGCTAACAACTAAAATTGGTTAATGTATAAATGCAGGATAGAAAGAATTTTGTTTGTTCTGACATAAGATGGGATAAAAGTACATACCATAAAAAATACTAAAAGGAAATGGCCATTCTCTTTGTATGAAAGCCTTTATTTAAACTCGAATCCTTAAAAGCAATGGAAAGTACCTATCTGGTGAAAGTATTTTTATGGACGATCGAAGAGGGGACCTGAAGAAGGAGTTGCAACATTGGGCTGATGGAAGGTAAATTAACGGAAGAGTTAAGGGATCTGAGTACTTTGGTGATAAAAATAAAAAGCTTAATAAAATTGCTTTTATTAATCTTTATACCACAAAGATCTCACACCAGAATACTATATATGTTAGTTAATGAAATATTATAACCAGGAAATTTAACAGTTCAAAAGTAATTGTAAAGTGCTTAAGTATAATTTACTTTATAAACTAATTTTTATCCTTAAAAAGATGAGAATGTGATTTTAGAATAAACAACAAGATAAAATATAACCAATTTAATTATTTTTTCTTACCAAACACCAAATTATATAATTCTTGAACTTTTTCGATTTCTTTTGCTGCTTTTTCGGCTTTTTTATATAGATTTTGTATTCCTTCTTTTATTTCTTGTTTTTTATTTTTTATTTTATTTAAAAGAAAATCTATACTTTTTTTACGAGGTAGATTAAGATCTTTTGCTAGATATCTTATATTTGCTTTTGTGCACCGATATTTTCTCTTTAAAAATTCCTTATACAATAATTCTTTTTCAGTCTCAGTTAAATCTCTAAATTTATTGTTTGTGGTCTGTACATTTAGGTTTTTAAATTTGTCGGAACTAGATCTTTCTATATTACTGTTTATACCAGTATTATTTTTATCCTTTAATTCATTAAACAGATAATTTTTGTTTATGAAATAATTATTTGTATTAATATTTGTGTATAATCTATTTATAGTTCCAGGAAATCTATTAAAGTAGTATTTGCTGGTAAAATTGTTATTTTTACATATAAAATCTAAAATATATTTACCATAAATATCTCTATTAGAAATGCCATTTATTTGTTGTGTATCATTGATTGTTTGATTTCTGATAAAATAGTCTTTTTTATTAAGTCTAATATCTTTGTCATTTTTTAATAAAGTGACTTCATCTGATTTACTTGTTTTTAAATCTACGTTGTGGTTTATTATTTTACAATTTTTCGTTTTTCTATGTATATCAGATTCTAGTTTATAATTTAAAACAAATTGATTACTAAAATTTTTACAAATATTGCCATTCATAAAAGCATTTTTGTTCTGTAAGTTCATTATTGGCAAACTGTTGTAAGATTTGATATTTTTAAGTACAAGCGTTTTACTTGAAAAATTTATCCTATTTAACTGTTGTTCATTTTCATTACTTTTTTTTATAATTTTATAATTCTTATCAAAGTCATCATTTATTTCCAATTCTCTTTTATTGTGCCTAAAATTCTGTTTATCATTAATTTTTATGTATGATCTGTCAATTTTGGTCCTTAAATTATTTAAATTATTTTCATTAAAATTCGCCTGTCGTTTAAAATTATTTTTCTTGTCTATGTTTCGATGTTTATTCAAGCAAAATGTATTACTTTTATTTTCAAATGGATCGATATCAATAGAATGATAAATATGTTCTTTTATTTTTTCTAGAGATTTATTCAAATCTTTTTTATCAAAAAATAATAATTCCTTCTTGTTGCTATGTAATATTAATTTATGATCCAATAACTTAGTTTTATCTGTTTGTTTTTCTTCTTTAAATTTATAATCATCATTTATTGTTTTTTGTCTCTTAGTATAATCCAAATCTTTTACCTTTTTTTTTAATTTAATACTTGCATCAGATGATTTATTCAAAACCTGATTTTTACTTAATGATTCAAATCCCATCTTAATTCTTTTAAATTCAATATCAACCATACATACCTTAGATTCATCATCATTTTCTTTATGATACAATTCTTTGTCATTATTACATTTTTTTGTAATTTTTCTTTTTATTGGTTTTCCATACATTTATGCATAAAAAAATTATTAAATTTAAACACAAAAAAAAGAAAAAAAACAAAATGATAAAAAAGTAAATTTAATGATCTGTAATATAAGCAGAAAATTATTTTATACTGATGTATTTTGCATATTTAAATTATTTAATAGTTTGTTTATATATGTGACAAAGACAAAATATTTGCTTTGTAGAAGAACCAAGCACATTTTATTACAGAATATATAAAATTAAACATTAAACAAAAACAAAACTCTTATACTTTTTATAAGAACAAAATATTTGTAATTATACTAAAAAAAGATATCACAACTTTTAGAATTTTCATATTAATGATATATCAAACAAATCTTTAAATGATATTTACCCAATAAAAAAATTATCCAGTAAGTAGTAAAGATTCTTCTATTGTTATTTAAAATTACAATTTTATTAAAGCTTATTAATATTCAATATACTTTTATTAAAAACTACTACAAAAAAATCAAACTACAATTTAACAATGTTGTTGTAACCATTAGCTTAATAACAAAACGGCAAAGTATAATTTTCTTTAAATATCAAAATGGAAGAAAACTTAAGCAAATAATGGAATGAAAATTATAATTTGAAATTAAACAACTACTTTTTTAATGATGAGAGAGCCAATGAAAATTATTTTTATTTATTCTAACTGTCATAACCACCAGATTACATTTTGTTATCGGTGTTAAAACTACGAACATTATAAGCTAGTAAAATTTTGTAAATATTCTCTAAATTAGGGATGCAAAACTTAAATAAAAGAATAAGTACTTATAAAATATTTAGGATTCTGTAAATTTACAATTATAATTTATGTTAAAAAATCAATATATTATAAAAGATAAATATTAAAAGTAGTTGCTATGTATCAACTAGACATAACTTTATAGCAATAATTTAAAAAAAAATATATTGTAAATGTAATTAATAATAGTTAATAATTTTGTTGTAGTATTTTTCTTTATTTCACTTTTCAAATTATATGGTAGAGTAAATCTTTATATATCCTTTTTAATGCAAATAAATAGTAATTTTGTAACATTAAACCTGTAACCCCGGCTCGCGCTCGAAACACAGCCGCGTAAAGTTTTTTTTTCTTACAAATTTTACTATACTTGTGTTTATTAAATTTTAAAAATTTCTGCTTACAGTTTATATTTAAATGCTCGTACACAGATTTAAATTTATAATATTTTTGAAATGTAACAAGACAAGGCTTACTGTGACAACAGCTACGTATATTTAAATATAAATTTTAAAAGACAATCTTGCTTAGAGATTTGTTAAATAATAATAAGTTGTAAAAGATTTTATTCTTTAATACATTAGAGAATGAACAAAATAAATGTTTAAAATTTGAAAATTTTTTTCCCGCACATATAATTAAAAAATCTTATATTTAAAATTGACACCATAATAATCATAAGGATAGAACTAAAATAGTATTTATGACTAATGTAATAAAAATAATATTAATAGTGTTGATGTTTTAAATAAAAATCTTACCAGGTTTATAATGATTCATATCTTTTAAAAAAATTTTAAATTTATCTTAATACTAAATTAAATAAAAATAATATTGTCATACAAATGTTTTTATACTTTAGATACAGTATACTTATATAAATCCATGAAAACAATTTTAAACTTAAACATAACTTAATTATACGTAAAAGCTCTGTAAATAAAACGCTTAAACAGCACATTTTCGACCAAAAAAAATCTGCCAACATTTGAACTTTTTCAATTGTGGATCGGGCTTGACTTGAAAGATCAGATATTTTACTTTGGTATTAAGTTGTTCTTCTCGTATTAAATTAGGTGTATTTACAATCGTTCATCAAAATCTTTTAAATTATGTTTAATGCTACATTATTGTTATAAAAATAAAAATTTTTGATTTATGTAAAAATTTCATATGAAATATTTAATGATTAATTTACAAAATTATTTTTTAAAATTTCAGTTTTAATATAATATTTACTAGCTTAATATTCTATCATAACAAAAAATTTTAAATTTTTTAAATAAAAAAGTATAAGAGTAAAATATAACTAAAATATTTCTTTTGACATTTTAAAAGAACATTATTATACTTTTTAAGAGTAAAAAATAATCATTTTATGCTTTTAAATTTTAATGTTTACATTTAAAAAGAGACAATAAAGGAAACAAAACATAAAAATGCAAAAAATAACTATAGAGTAAATATGTATTTTAAGTTAAAAACATATAGTTTTTATTCTACTGCAGGAATAGGATATGTTTATAATGTTTTGTCTATAATATTAGACTTAAAATTGGGCGGAAACACTTTTAAATTGAACTCATGTTTTTATCCAACAACTATATTAAAAAATGGGTTACTTTATCAGTGTATTTGTTAAAAAGCAGCCTTAAAAAACAAAAAAGAAGAAAAGTCACCATAAACTCCACCGTAAAAATAAAACATCAATAGTGTGCTTACACGCCAGCATACCTTTACGGCCTTGCTCATACGCACTCTTAGGATACAGAATTTTTGATCTACTTTAAGTGAGTGTACAGAACAGCATCGCCCGGCTCAAGTTAAAAAGTAGCCTTAAGTAAAATCTTAATAAAAACTGTATTTGTAAATCAAAGAAAATTAAACAGCATAAATTTTCTTTCTATTTTACAATTTGTTACAAAGCATAAAGTCCCCTTAAAATTTTACAACCTGTAAAAATAGACTTTTAAGAAGCATTGCTTGTAACAAAAATCAATAGGTGCATATAATAGTATTAAAACCATTTGTAATATCTACATAATAAACATATCTTTACAATATTATCACCTTATATTAAATATTTTTTTACCCTCTCTACAATGTTTAATATTATTATTCCCACTTACAATGAAAAGGATAACATTAGTACACTTATAAAAATGGTAGAATGTACTTTCATCATCAACAATGATTACAAAATAATTATTGTTGATGATGGAAGTACTGATGGCACTAGGGAAGTAGTATCATCTTTTAAAAATGTAGTACTATTATGTAGACCTTGTAAAATGGGACTGGGTTCTGCATACAAATTTGCACTACCGTCTTGTACATATCCTTACACTTTTATATTAGATGCTGATTTATCACACGATCCTTTATTTATGCATGAGATGATTAAAATACAGAAAAAAACTGGAAGTGACATTGTGTCATCTACAAGGTACAAAAATGGAGGTGTTTATGGATGGTCATTTTGCAGAAAATTAGTAAGTAGAGGAGCAAATAATTTTGCTAAAATACTTCTAAATTTAAGTACATCTGATCTTACAGGTAGTTACAGATTGTATAAAACTACTGTTTTAAAAAGCCTTATAAATCAAGCATCTTCAGTAGGATATTCAATTCAAATGGAATTAATATATTATGCGGAAAAAAATAATTATAAAATTACAGAGTGTCCTATTATTTTTTATGAAAGAGAGGCAGGTGAGTCAAAATTAAGTAAGAAAGAGATTATAAATTTTGTAAAATCAGTGATTAATCTCTATTTTCATAAATAAAATATATAATAATGCTGAATATTCAATATAATGTTTATAGTGAATGATAAAAAAAAAAAAATAAAAAGTTTATTGTTAAAAAATAAAAAACAGCAAAAGAAGAAAAGCCACCAAAAACTCCACTGTAAAAAAAAAAAAATAAATAAAAAGTTTATTGTTAAAAAATAAAAAATCAGCAACAGAAGAAAAGCCACCAAAAACTCCACTGTAAAACCAAAACATCAATATTGCGCTTACACGCTAGCATACCTTTACGGCCTTGCTTATAGGAGAAAAGAGCGTTCCCTTAGGATACAGAATCCTCGGTCTACTTAAAGACCA
>NW_020169411.1:0-10082 GCF_000988165.1 Vairimorpha ceranae
TTCATCAATATCTTCTTGAAAGTTAAATAAAACGGCAATTAATGGATAACCAAAAAGTGCTCCGATGTATTGATCATAATCAAAAAGTTTAAATTTGTGATTTTCATTCTCAACTAGACAAAATAAGTTATATAGATCTTTAAAAAAGCAGTTCGATAAATGAATATTTTTAAAATTACTAAAATCCTCATTGGAATGCATAAGTTCAATTTTCCAAAAGGTATTTAAATTGTTTTCCATAAAACTTGTAAAAAATATAGATAACCTATATTGTAACAGTTCATTAATATCTTGTAATATCAAAATAAATTTTTCTAGAAAATTAATAATCTTACTATAATCTCTGTCAAAAAATGCTAAAATGTAATCTTCGTTTTCTAAAGCATGCATAATTCTTGATGCAGGTTTATTTGTTAATCTGTTAAGAAGTTGACAGGACAATGAATTTGTTTTTCCCTTATTTAACGATACAAGTTCTGTAAAACGATTTTGTATTTTCAAACCTATATTACTAACATTTTGAAAATCTTTTATGATTCCAATACCATACTGAGACTGTGACGCATTATTAAACAACATTGAAGCAATTTGTATATTAAGAATGTTGTTTTGCCTTAAGGGTGTAATAAAATGAAATTGGTGAAATATCTTGTCAGTATTTTTAAAATCTTTTGAAAATCAATATAAACTTTTAATGTAAGTATTAGTTGTCCGATTGTAATGAATACAAAGAAATACAAAAATATCAGACTGCGGTAGTTTGACTTCCGTTATAATTAAAATATTATCGTTAGATGAATAATAGTTTTTTATAAAAAAGTCATAGTTTGCTGGTGAATTACTTTTTAAATCAATATCATACATTTTATGTATTTTTAGAACTACTGGGAATATTTGTGATGAATAAATATAAGATATCTCAAATAATACATTTAATTTGTTCATGGGCATTTTTATTTTTTAATATTTATATAAAATTTATTTTTAAAGTATAAAATGCTTTGTATCATATGCACGTATTTATTCTTTTAAAAATCAATTTTGCTGCTAATAAATATTTTTATATTACTTTGTTAACTTTTACATTTATCATAGATTTGTTAAAAATCATAATTTTTCATTTTCCTTTTGATTTTTTATTAAATCAAAAAAGGAAAATTTTATGCTTTTTTATAAAATAAGTTGTTTGGATTAAATATGGATTTTAATTAATCAAAATATATTAAAATTTTGAATCTGAACATTTATTTTTTAACCCTTTTTTTAAAATTTGTTAAATTCTTTCTCTTTTTGTATTAAAAACAAGTAGCATCATGTGGTATTAATTCCACATGAAATGTTTCTATTTTCTGAATTTTCTTGAAGAAATTTTACTATAAAAATATTTCATGAAAAGAAGGGCATCGCTGTCATGAATAACTCACATAATCATCAACAGCAAGAGAATCATAGGATCAACAGGAGATCTCATAAGAGCACAATTCCCCATGAAGTTAATAAATAATTTAAGTTACACCAATTTAGTTTGGCTTCAGGAGTGAGCATTGTGAAGAACTTTCTTAGTTCTGGTCGCCTTCCTGCGTTTCTTGCCACACATCATCAAAGGTTTATTTTTCTAAGCACAGCACAATGTTTTCGGGCATTTTTATTAAATTTTTTTAAATGTATATGGGGGTTTATAGCAGATTTAAATTTATAATAAAAAGGGAAATTTGCAATTAAAAATTATAAAATAAATACATACATAAAGGCACTCATATCTATCAAAAAGAAAGAATACACATAATATTTGTGATCCCGTTTTCGGCGGGATAGCGCAAGTTACTCTATATATATAAAAAGTTTGAATCTGAATGTTTATTTTTTAATCCTTCTTTTTTCAAATTTTGGAAAACGTTTTTTTTAAATAAATAACAATCTTTCATAGTTGATTATATTGTATAAAGCTTAATTTTTCTAATATATTTTTCCTTTAGTTTTATTCACTTATTCAACTTGTAAAATACGCGCCATTGTCATTATATAATTAAAAGTGTGCAATGTTCAATAATAAACAGTACATACATGCACAAAGACATATACACATAATTTAAACAAAGAAAGCACGTATCGAATTTGAGTCCGTTTCAAACGGGATAGCGCAAGCTAGTAAATAAATAAAATATTATTTTCAGGTGAATATCAAAATTTTGGGACCAGATGAGAAGAAATAATTTTTTCGAAAACAAAAAGTTTAATCTTGATGGTTTAGATGGTTATAACTATTGTTGGGTAGTTATTAAAACAAAAGAAGTTGTGTATTCTCGTGGTGCCACGGGAGGATCTTTAGTCATGGTTTGAGGCTGTTTTAATTATTTTAAAAAATCAAAATTGGCTTTTATTTCATGAAGTATGGATAGTTTAAAATATTAAGATATATTGAATAACTATTGCCTTCCATTTATATATGAACAAAATTTTTATAAAATACTTTTTCAGCAGGATAACGCAAGACCACATGTTTCAGTATCTAAAAAAAGGGCTAGCTTGCAAAAATATCGAGACAATGTTTTGACCAGCATATTCTCCTGACCTTAATCTCAATGAAAATCTTTGGGGAGAGCTTTTTAGACGGGTTTATTTTGAAAGTAAAACCTATGATAGTTTAAACAAATTTAAACCCCAATTTCTGAAAATTAGTATTATATTAGCACGGATTTCTGTAAAAAGCTTATCGATATAATGAAAAAACGAATTTAACTGGTGATTGAAAACAATAGTGGTTCATTGAATTTTAAATATCATTTAAATTAAACTGTCGTAAGATTATGCACCATTTTTTTAAAAAATTTTTAATTTTTTAAAAACAATACATTGTATTTAGTAATGGTATAAACTAGCAATTAAAGTCAGGAAGAAATAAAAAATTTAATAAATTAACTTTAACAAATTGCTATCTTGGTGCAATGTACGTAGAGGTTTTGATAAAAATGGGGGTGTCGTAAGATTATGCAATGGACTATATTTAAAGCCATCTGGGCCACATAAATAATTGTTTCCCTTTTTAGTAGTCCAAAGTACCCCAATGAGCGCAGATTTAAATCTTCTATACTTGTATTTCTTTTTAAGCAATGAATAATGTTTCATTTTTTTATAGACTAAATTTTTATTTGGATGAAGCGCTCAAAGAATTGTGGAGTCCGACACGCCTGAATTTATTTGTGCATTAATTTTTTTTAAAAGAAATAGCTTTGTTGTTAGACAATGTATGTATCATCTTTATTTTCCCATGCGAAAGAGATTTCTGTCTACCCCGTATTTCCCTTTTTCCATAATTGCTTTTTTTTTCTAAAAAACTTTGCATCACGTGTCTTCTTCTTTTGTCTAAATAAGTAATCGTAGCAATAGTAATTTTATTTCTTAAAAGCCAAAAATTTGGCCTTTCTTAACATCACTGTGTGTTTTTACTTTACCCATTTTATGGTATAAAAAATACAATTTTGAAAAAAAATATTTGCATATTTTAATGAAATTGGTGGTTCTACCTGACATTAACAACAACCGCGGCATATAAAATCGTGTTTAAAATATAAAAAAAGTATGAATATGAAATTTTTACGGTACCTTTATATTTAAAGTTTTTGAGATAGTTTTATTTTTAGTGTTTTTACTTATCTTTTCTCAATTAAAAAAGTCTATAGACACTTCATAATGCACTTAAAAGAGCAAATGAAACTTTAATTAGCTTGTATAAAAAATTTGATCAATTCTAAGATTTTTTTTTTATATTGTAACAAAAAAAGAAGGGGGGGGGTTCTTAAACCTTTGACGAGGTTTTTAAATTAAAAATGATATTTTATCGGTGGTGCACATTAACTAACATTTAAGCAAAATAAAAAATTGAAACTTTGTAAAATAAAAAAATCTGTAATTTCGAAGGGTTGTTGTTCTATTAGAATCGTTTTCACTATATGTACTTTTGGTTTTAACATGTCCTAAACTTTTAAAGAACAGTCATTGTATGTAGCCCAAGGAAATTTGGATCGGGTTGATTATATAACCCGTAAAAAAAAGATTAACACACAAATAATTTAATGTAAGACATATTTTTTTCTGACGAAAGACGTTCTTTAAACATAAATTCTAGCAAAAATAATTTTCACTATTCCAACGTTGAGACCCCTCATCGCCTTAATACCTAACTTTAATCGATTGTTATATGATTCTACATGTTATGCATGATTTCCATCTGCTAGATTGGTTAAATTTTATTTATGATAAACATTTTTATCCTCAAAATTTTGATTCCTATCCAATAATGAATAAGCAGCCCATTCACCTGAGCAAATAATACTACCGGGTACTACTACATTAGAAATTATATTAATTAAAGTATTGGAGAAACGATCAGAAACAATGCAGCAAAACCCCAACGCCGGCCGATTTGACGTATTAACAACGCAGAATACCCAATGAGGCGAGACAGACTTGCCACTGTGATTTTTTACATTGTAATTAATCTTTGTTTCATCTACTTGTACTATGACACAAGGGCCTCCTAATTTAATATGATTATCTAAACAATGTTGCTCTATTTTGCTATAAATCAATTTTCGGATATTTATTAAAGTGCCTTTTGATATATTAGTTAAAAGCAATATTTTACAGTTTTGAAATCCAATAGATAGATAATAAATTACAACCAAAATAACGTGTAATTTGGTTTAAAAATTTGCTACGTTCGTATTATATCTTAAACTGGGTGTCATCTGATACTTAAGACACTTGTAATAAAGATATCTCCATTCAAATTTATCAACTTTTTTTTGATCCTTTTAATTTCATAAATTGCTCACAATGAAGGCAAGACTGCTGAATATGTAAAATTTTTAACCTAAAAGTCATAGAAATAAGCTCGAAATGACCAGCGATTAAAATCCCATCTAGATGCTCTCTTTCTTCTGCCATTAAGGGTTAAAAAATAAAAGGACAAAAAAAATATCAGGTCGGTTATACACCTTTCTGGGGTGTATAACCGACCTGATATTTTTTTTGTCCTTTTATTTTTTTAATAACCGATAACGAACAGCCAACTTTATATCAGGAAGACTATTTTGACTAGATGTGACGCTGTATAAATAAAGATTAAAAATATATTTGTAATCTGAAATGCCAGGTGCCGAACATGCCTTGTTTTTACATCTCCATCTGGGGGTTTCTCGGCTAGTCCCCGTTTTTTTCATAGGTGTATTTATCATTGTCAAATATTTGATTCACTCCTTTTTGGCTTTTTACAAAAATTATTATTTTAAGGATTGTAAAATAATTTTTTTTTATATTTTTTAACCCTTAAAATCGGGAACCTTTAACCAAGTACCATAACAATCATCATTTTGTATCATTGATTTAACTACAAAACCAGTTACGTTAAATTTTGAGTGAATCTTCTTTTTTTCCGTGATTGTATTCTTCAACCGGAGGAAATTAAGTAAAAGAACATATTTTTATATGAAATCCCCCCTTTTACAAAAAAATACCCCAGTTTTTAATTTTTTAAATGAATAGGGGACTGTGTTAACTATTTAAAGTTTTTAAAAATATTTCAAAGGCAATTTTAGTTATTAAACAAACAGTAATTGTTACTTTAAGTAATTTTTAATAACTTTAAATAGTTTTTAAAAAAATAACCAATTTTTAATGATTTTTTTATTTGTATTAATGCTCTAGAGAATAATTTAGAAGCGTAATTAACATTGTCTTAAAAAGGGATGTCATTTAAACACGTGTTCTTTTACTTAACTTTAGCCTCTTTATCCACCTTTGAAATATCATATCTTGTTTTTAAGATTAATTATTGTGCGCTTTTTTTGTTTTAATTTTTAAACTTTGCTTTCTCATTTTTCTTTTCTTAAGGGAGTGAAATAAATTTTAAAAAAATGCAGGGTTAAGAAAATGTCGATTTTGGGTATTTTTCAATATAATTAAAACTTTTAAATTTTAACCCCATTTTCTATATTTACATACACAAATACAAAAAGTCGGGTATTGTGTGTTTTTTAAAAAAATTACAATTAACAAATTAAAATAATAAATTATGTTAGCAACTTTAATTATATTCTTTTTCATTTCTTTTTTAAAGAAATCACAGTAAACAAATATCAACTAGCTTTAATGTCCTATATCTAAAAAAAAGTGTCCGTTTTACAACTCTACAGTTTCCTTCAAAAGTATTCGTAAAGGTTATTGTTTGCATATCAACGAAGTTAATAGAATGATGGGGTTTTCTCAGAGAAAAGGGCTTTTTTCAAAAATTTCGTTTTTAGTCCCCATGCCAAGGACACCAGGGATCATGCATGTTTTACGCTTCCCGGGGGCGTATAACGTGCATATTTTACAATTTCTAATTTTTTACCCTTAATGACTAGTTAGTTAAGCTTCAGAAATAGAACAACTTTTACAGATCAAATATATGAGCACCGAAAATGTTATCGGAACATTACAAGAACACAACGTCTTAGCTTTGCAAATGATATGTTATTTTTGTAGCGATAACATGAGAGAGAGAAGTAAAAACGATGTTATTAATAGTAAAGTCTGGCAGTGCGTTAATTACAACTTTTATAAATTTAAAAAAAATACTCAGTGTTAGACATGGCACGTTTTTTTTAGATATCGGTCATGTTTAGCACACATATGAACGATTATAATACTTTGGCTTGAGGATGAAAGTGTTACTAAAATTGAAAAGCACTATAAGATTCGATGGAACACAGTTATTAAAATATATCACGATTTGAGATTAATTGTTAACGAAAATTTACTGCAAGATTCTCCACAACCAGGTGATAAAAATATATATGCCAGGTCGATAAACCATTGTTTAATCATAAGCAAAAATATTATCGTGTAAGAATAGCTAATCAGCAATTGTGGGTTTTTGGTATCGTTGATACAAACTATAAACCGGCAAAGGGGTATATTCAAGTGGTTGGAAATATATCATCGAACGTATTATTGCCTATAATTTCGCAAATTTGTGGGTTCGGAATTATTATACATAGTGATTAGTGGGCTGCATACAGAAATATTTATGAATGAATGGTTTTGTGCATTTTTCTGTAAATATCTCTCTTAATTTTGTAAATCCTAATAATGGAACTCATATTCAACAATTTGAGTCTTATTGAGCTAAACAGAAACAAAAAATCAAAAAAATGAAAGAAATTCTACAATCAGCTTTAAGTATTTATATAGATGAACAAGCGTGGAAAGACAATAATAGCAAAAGTTTGCTGTTGCGTTTATTTTGTTTAATAAATCTTAATATGTCACTTTTCTATCTTTTTACAATATTTAATACAAGCTTTTCGGGGTTTTGGTTTTTTTTGATGTTCAATTCTGAGGACGTGTAACGTGCATGATCCGGCGCCTGTACAAACAAGCATTATTGATTTTTTCTACAATGATAATGGCGTATTAAATATGGAACTTACTTAATTATAGAAAAACATTTGCACTGTTTAATCGGGATAATCTGGTTGTTTTTGGAACTTGCAGCTTTTAAGCTGATTAAAAAACTCAAGTACGCAGTTGTGACCGACCCATGCGGCTTATAAAAAACAAAAATAAAAAGTCGGGGTACAGATGGGTTTTAATGGAAACAACAATCCCCCATATTTGAGAGTGTTTAATTCAAAATTTTTTTAGCCCCAAAAATGGATGTCAATTTTGAGGAGAAAAAAATAGAAATTTATTATAAAATTGTCAAAAATTTACTTTTAAAATTAGTCAATGAAATGAGTATTTTTATAAATTTTGTTTAGGAAAAGTAAAACAAGAAGGAGAGATGAATATTTTGAGATGTACAAAGACTGGCCGTCAAAAAGAATTTACTTTTATTAAGAAAAAAAAAAGCTTTTTTTAATTCAAATATCGGTTGGAAAACAATTTTATTTTTATATTTAAACAATTCTAAAATTAAATTAATTTCACTTTTGACTGATGTTAGTAGACAGACGATACGGAAAATTTTGAAACCAACAGGTAAATTATTACCCAAAAATGTTTCTATAGGCGGACCAGGTATCATCGTCGAAATAGATGAGTCTAAATTCGGTAAACGAATGTACTATAGAGGACATAGAGTTAATGGTGCATGGGTGTTAGTAATGTTCGAGAGAATACCTGCTCGGTAGCTTGCATTAATTAAATTGCCTGATAGAAGGTGGACACATTGTTGTTTTACATTAAAAAGTTTGTCAAAGAGGGGAGTATTGTATATACAGACTGCTGGAAAGGCTATAGCGGCCCTTCAAGAAACGGATACGTGCATTACAATAAATCATGGTGTATATTTTGTGAATCATGATGCGTTGGTACATACTAATACCATATAAGGTGCGTGGGCGAATGTAAAATTGAATATTCCTAATAAATATAGGATATCAACAAATATTTAACCATTTTTACGATTATTTACGTTTACAAAACAAAAGTATTTTAACATTCGAATTATTATTAAAAATTATTTTGAAATAAAAAATAAAAAAAGCAGATTTTATTTGCATCTTTAAACAAAAATAACTTTATCTTTTAAGATCTCTAATTTTTTCTCCTTAAAATTGACATCCATTTCGGGGGTTAAAAATTTTTAACTAAACACCCCCGAATACGGGGAGTTGTTGCTTCCTTTTTCCCCGATGGGCACTTAAAGGCAGTATTTGCAGAAAATTTATTCTTTGTTTGTTGGGAATTCTACTTTAAAAGTTTAATTTTGTCCTTTAAAACGGTTTTTCTTCTGATGTATTTATTAGGCTAAGGGGCATTCCAAAGCTATATTGTTACTGAAACAAAGATGGGGACAGATACTACATCGGAGTGGTGCGAATTGTTTTGTGATTTATGGCGATTCATTGTGTAGATTTCAATGGTACCATTGGAGATATCGATGAAAATGGTGGTACAATAGACGTAGAAATGACAAGTCTTTGTTTTATAAGAGAAAAAATAACAAGGGCCGCATTGGCAATCCTACTTGGGTATTCGGCGGCATTAAACGAAATTCAAGAAAGGGTTTTTTTGTACCCGTTCCTAATAAAAGCAGGAATACTCCAATAAGAATCATATTACAAAAGATTTGAAGCGGATCAAGAATAATTTCTGATATTTGGAGAGCCCACCGATATTTATACGTTGGGCTCATTTTTTCACTGCAGGTGAAAAATGGATTAATTTTCACCTATTAATTTTTTACCCCTATATTTAAAAATTTTAAAAAAGATCGTTCTCTTTTTGTACTTTTAAATTTTTTGCCCTTATTATGAAAAATTTATCAAATAATGTCATCAAAAGCATTAGAGGAAAAGAAAAAATTGCATATGAAAGCTTTTTTTACAACTTAAGGAACATTCTGTTGGTAAATTTGTCTGGAGATGCAATAAGGAAGGATGTCCTTTATTATTAAAAACTACAATAGACTGTCTTTTACTGGAATTTTCAGAGCATAATCATTGCAGTGATGATATTAAGTTTAGCGAGGTACTCGTTGCTAGTAAGTTAAACAGAGAATCCTAGACACCTCTGAAACATCAAGAGTTGCAATCTCTAATGTAATATCTGAATTTAACTACTCAAACATTATAGATTATAAGATGATGAATAGTTTGGTCACAAGGGTTAGAAAGACCAACAATTTTACAATTGTTAAGGAATATGATATTCCATACGAATTGACAAAAACAACCAGAGGGAAGAAGTTTTGTTTTAAGATTCTGGAATACAGGATGAGAACAGAATTGTTGTATTTACAACTAATGAAAATATTTTGCATCTCATCAATTGCAAAATAATGATTTGTGATGGCACTTTCAGATCTGCTCCTAAAAACTTTGAACAAATTTTTACCTTACAGTGTAATGTTAGAAATAAAAATTTGCCTCTTTTGTATTGTTTTATGAAAACAAAAAATGAATATTCTTATAATAAGCTTTTTGAATGGTTAAGTAAAGAAATAAAAGAAGAAGTAATAAAAGAGAAGAATATTATTTTGGACTTTGAAAGAGCTAGTATGAATGCTCTTAAAAAGTTTTTTACAAGTTCTAAAT
>NW_020169412.1:0-9751 GCF_000988165.1 Vairimorpha ceranae
AGTCTGGCAAGAACCTCTCTCTTGAGGTCCCTGTCTTGTGGTATGTAGACGTTGATGATCAAGTACTTAATCCATTTGCCTACTGTTAAGCAGAACCATTACAATTTCTATGACAGCATATCGTTGTAGCTATTTTTCTAGATTTAAACTTATAAGTAAAATTTGTGTATAATAAAATAAGTCTTAATTTAATTTTGTAACGGAGAGCATATTTAACCCGTTTTACCTTTTTTAATTCAAGCCTGTAATTCGCCTTTTTATTGAATCATTGCAGTTGTTATTCATGCTTATTATTGTGAGACCTTTTAAAAAATTAAAAAATAACTTAAACGCATTTAATGATTGTTTTTAGATAAAAACTTATAAATTGTACTGCAATAGCTCTGAGGATCAGGTAAAACAAATCCACAATTTAAAAGCATAGTATTAAATAGCAAATTGGTGATTTCTTTAAAGTCTTCTTTATGTTCATCAGCAACTAAATCTTTCATTCTTACAACAATTGGATTAAATGGATTCAACTCAAAAATCTTTTTTGATGTAGCAGCCATAGCGGCAAGTGGATTAGATTCAGCAATAATTTGAGACTTCATGATTGACTCCATAGCAGCAGAGTTAGAATATTTTGTTGTAGAAATAACAGAAGGTAATGAACCCAATCTAAAATTCAATATGACCTTTTCTACATTACTTCCTAATATTTCCTTAACTTTATTTATTACTGGTTCAAACTCTTTTTCTAACTCTTCTTTATTCGCTTGAGCCTCTTCAGGTATTTCGACCCCCTCTGAAGTAATTCTCTGAACAGCTTTCTCTTTATATTTTTTAAGTCCTCTAAGCATAACTTCATCCATAGAATCATACATAAAAATTACTTCATAATCTTTAAATACTTCTAACATTGGATTCTGCTCTACTTGAGTTTTGGATAATCCTGTCAAAACGTAAATTTGGTTTTGATTTTCTTTCATATTGTCAACATATTCACTAAATGATCTCATTTTACCTTCAGACTTAGAAGTTTCATATCTAAGACAGTTGACAAGTTTTTCCTGTTGAGAATCAGTGCATTCTGAAACAGCCAATTTCAAGCAATTACCAAATTCCTTATAAAATGCAGAATATTTTTCTTCATCTCTTGATAGTTTAGTAATCATATCCATAAGTTTCTGAGGAAGTGTTTTCTTCACCAATTTCATAACATTATGTCCTTGGATTAGTTCTCTTGACACATTCATCGAAATGTCATTACTAGCTACAACACCAACAACAAAGTTCATCCACTCAGGAATATTATCACCAAAATCATCAGTAACAAATACATTATTTGCATATAATTTTATATTATTAGACTTTTTATTTTTACCTGAAAACATATCCATTCTACTTCTCTTAGGAATAAAAAGCAATAGTTTAAGAGTCATAAAACCTTCAATAGTCCAAGATTCAACAGCAAGATAATTATCCCAGTCTCCAGAAATAGATTTATAGAAACTTGTAATTTCTTCTTCTGGTACATTTTTGATATTTTTCTCCCAAAGCGGTTTATCAGTGTTCACTTTAACTTTTTCAGTAACTTTTGTTTTCTTAACTGGTTTTTCTTCTACTTCTTCAACCACAGGTTCTTCAGTATCTTCTTTCTTTTCTTCAACATTGCCTTCTTCTCCATCTTTAACTTCTTTCTTTTCTTCATCTTTAACTTCTACTTCTTTTTCTTCGTATGTAAATATCGGATAAAGAACAAATTGTGAATGTTTCTTTATCAAAGAAATAATTTTTTTACTTTCTAAAAATTCTTCATTTCCTTCTTTAATATATAAAATTACAGATGTACCATGATTAAAGTCTTCACCTTCATATTTTTGAATAGTATAGCTTTCTCTTCCATTCGATGACCATACAAATGCTTCATCGAGAGGATGTTTAGTTATAATATCTACCTTCTCTGCAACAAGATAGGAAGAATAAAAACCAAGACCAAATTGTCCAATTAAGTGATTAATATCTCCACTTCCACCTTCTTTCTTTTCTAAAGCTTCTTTAAATTTTCTAGTACCAGAACTAGCAATAGTACCAATAAAACTTATAAGATCTGATTTTTTCATACCAATACCATTATCTTTAATAGTTAATGTTTTATTTACTAAATCTGGAATCACCTGAATCTCTAAAACTGACGGATTATCAGTCACTACTCCTTGCTCTTGAAACTCTAAATACAATGATCTAAATTTATCACATGCATCACTCGAGTTACTAATTAACTCCCTAAGAAATATCTCTGAAGACGAATAAACCGACTTGATAATGATATCCATAAGTTGATTTGTATTTACATCAAATTCATATTGTTCTTTATTTTGTTCGTTTGACATTGAAGGATTATGGGTGAAAAATTATTTATAGAAAAAAAAATTCTAGAAAATTCATTTTTTCTAGAAAATAATTTTGAATAAAAAATTTGTAATATTTTGTTTTTATAGTGACACCAAAATAGAAAAATATTTTATAAACATTCTTATTAAATAGCAGTTTTGTTACATTATAAATGGTTAAATGAAAGAGCTCATTAACAAATAACTTAATTGAAATTTTTATGGCTTTAAAATAATTTTATTTTTAAAACTTTAATAATTAGTATTTTAAGTTTTTACAAAAAGTAAAGAAGATTAAAATACCAGGTTTGTTTTTTAAACTGCTTTATCAAAGATTTAATACAATTAATTGAAATGTGTTGGTGTTTTAAGATAATTTATTAAAATTTTAATTTGTAATATGACAAAATAAATATAAAACTAATATTAAAATTTACTCATTGCCAAGAATATTTATATGCTTTTGAAAAGTTAATTATAACAGTTTCGATATAAATAAATACCTGACAAAATTTTATATTAAATACTCTTTTAAAAGTAAAAAAAATATTTATTGTTTACTTTTATCCGAAAGAAATAAATTAATGCTTTTTATACACGATTCATAGTCATTATGTACTTTTAAAAATTGCGATACCCATCCTGATAATTGAACAGATACTCGTTTATCGCTGTATCTACTATCAAGCATGATAATTATGCCCCAGTCGTCCTTGTGCCGAATGGCTCGCCCAACAGCTTGATTAACTGCCCTCAAAGCTTGTGTTTCATACCATCTACGACCATTAAAATGTTTGTGTTTATCATTAAATTCTTTTTTTAATTCTATTTGTGGATCTACAAGGCTAGGATAAGGTATTCCTACACAAATAACTGCTCTGGCTGACGAATCTTTAAAATCAATACCTTCTGATGCTTTGCCTCTATACACACATAACAGTACTACTGGCTTTTTTTCATTTATTCGATTGTGATACTTTTTCAAAATGCTTTCAAACTCGTTTATACCACCTGCTTTTGGCTCGCAAAATAAATTATCAAGCCTTAAAAGTTTAATTCGCGCATGTAAATTATCAAGAAATGTATAAGATGGCACAAAAACTAACGTTCCTCCATGTCCATGTACTTTATAGGCCGTATCGTACACAACTCTAGCAATTTGATCTAAATACGCCAAGCTTTCAGCTATTTTATAAGTTCCAATCAGTTCTTGTTTTAAATGTCCTCTTTTAAGACATGTAACAAGTACTTGCTTATCATTAATTAAATGTGGAGCAGATATCTGATGTGCAAATTTATGACCAAGTTCACTAGAAAATGACACAAAAGGAGTTAATGTACCAGAAAGTAGAATGAGAGCTTTAACTTGCTTTACAAATGGCGAAAAAACGTACGCACCATCCATTAACCAAAAATTATATGAAAAAAAAGTTCGTCCTTGGAAATCATTTTCACATTTATTAAACGCATAAGAATACACATCACAATCAGAAAAAAGAAGAGGACTAAGGATTGAATCTAATGTTTCAATTATATGCCATGTACTAACACTTACAAGAGACTTGCCATCTTGAACCTGCTCTATACCATAAATAGCATTTTTAAATTGTGTCATAAATTCACACGTAATAGTCATTTCTATAAGTTCGTTTTTAATGTTTTTTCCTTTTCGTATTCTTAATTTAACGTTTTTATTTGTCTTGTCAAAAGATGTAACTTTTTCAACATTGAATACTAACTTTCTAAATAATTCTAAAAGTATTAGATAATCCCCTTTTGTTTCACCAAGATATGCTGACTTTTTTACAGCATTTAAAAGTTCGTTGACAATAATATCAATAATATTAGATGTAAGTTCTATTGATCCAGATGATCTACAAACATCATCAATATTGTGAGCTTCATCAATAATTATAATAGAATTGGACAGTTCAATCGCAGTATTTCCTCTGACATTTCGATCTAAAAGATAATTATAAGGCGCAAAAATGATATCAGCATCATCTGCCAATTTTCGTGCGGCAAAATATGGGCATCCACCGCATCTTTTTCCCTCTCGTACAATTTCTTCAATATCAAAAATATTTTGTCCAACTCTTTTTGCTAATCTATCTTTGCCGTTAACATAATTACACTGATTTTTTTTAATATATTCAGAACATGCAGATGCTTTATCAGTAACATTTTGTAGTTTAGGATGAATGCAATATTGATTACGACTGGCTAAAATTGATATTCTTGGTTTATATCTGGTTTTATTAAGTTGTTGTACAAGCTGATCTAATTGCTTGTGTGTTCTAGAACATATAAAAATTTTGAAATCATTATCATTTTCAGCCTTTTCTTGTGTAGCATTAAGAAGCTCGTTAATATCTGATTGTTTAGATTCATCAACGGCATCTAAAAGAGGTTTTTTAGGTGGCTTGTGAAGCGGTATGTTATTCCTTTTTATATGTTCCTTGTATGCAAGTACTGCGCATAAAATGCTAAGACTCTTACCGGTTCCTGTAGGACTTTCTATCATTCCAGTAGATCCCTCCATCATACAAGTTAAAATTTTTTCTATTGTTTGTTTCTGTGACTCATAGGGTTCATATGGAAAATCTACAGAAATCCCTTTTATTTTTATTTTTGTCATGAGGGGTCTAGATTAATCTTGAAATGCAAAAATGTTTACTTTTCAATCAATTTTTTAACCGTTAAATGGATCGAATAGATAAGTTTTTGAACAGGAGAAAACAAAAAACAAAGAGAGTTGTTAAAACTAACAATAAATATTATGAAATAACTAAAGAAGATATTAAAGTTGTAAGAAAATACAAAAAGAATGCCTGTCTTGATCCTACAGTAGACATGTATATCCCTTACAAACTAACATTTTCTAAAGATACACAGAATACACCTTTAGAATTTGTAAAAAAGGGATCCAGTGTTTTAAACGAAGAAAAAATGGTTAAAAAGTTTTTAAGAAAGAACGATTACGCTAAAGTTGTGCCAGAACCCAAAAACGTAATAAGTGATATTTGGGCTGATGATCTTAAAGACTATCATCAAAATATTGTACTAGACGTTAATGATCAATATACTGGTAAATTAGTAGATTTAAGAATGAAAAAAGAGGATTTAGAAAAAGAATTAAGAAGGACTTATTTGAAACAATATCTTCCTAGAGAAAGAAAAACACTAAAAATTAGCGATTTGTTAAAAAATAACATTGTTAAAGAAGATTTATACTTTCCTCATACTTTTGCTAAATACTATAAAATACAAGATAAGTGTGTTATTGATCGAAATGGGAAATATTTTGCTTGTTACACGAATAATTTGTTAGAAATATTTGAAATAAAAAATTTTTATCGGATATTTACACATGAACTTGATGGAATAATTGAGAAAGTTGAGCTTGAGTCTTCTATCAGAGCTTTATGTACATTAGAGAATGGAATTTCTAAAATTTATGAGGTTGATATTAGAGATAAGTCAGTAAAAATTTTACATGAAAGTTCTAATGTATTTGATTTTTCTTGTGATAAGTACAATTTGTATGTTACGTCTAGATCTATTAATTTCTTTAATACACAAGTTCAAGTACCGATTAAGAAACTAGATAAATTAACAAAAATTTTTACTAATAATGATTTATTATTTGTTATTACATCGAATAGTCTAAAAGTATATGACATAACTAGGAAACTTTTAATTAATGAATCTACGATTTTTTCGTTTATTATTGATTTTGTTGTTCATAAAAATTTAATTTTTTTAATTAATAATCTAAAAAAAATATTTATTTTTGATTATGAAAGAAATGTTGTAATTCATACAATGGTACAAGATAATAATCTTTACAAAATATCTTATAATGATGTACATTCTCTTTTAGCAGTTTCCACAGAAAATGAAATTTTAATTTTTTATGTTAATATTGGAGAAAATCAATATTCATTTGTGAATAGGATCCAAGGTACTTGTAAAAATATTTATTTTGATTGTAGAATGCCTTGGTTATACGTTCATAAAAATAATAAGATATTTTTATACACATAAATAAAATTATAATTTTTTGATAATTTTTACCTTCTTATGTAAAATAAGCTACATAATAATGCGCAAAATATTAATTTTAAGATTGATCTGCAGTTCGACTTAACTTTTAATTAAATATATTAATTATTTAAAACAAAAATAATCGTTTTTTAAAATTAATACTTATGCAATGTCAAAGTAGTTATAAAATAAATAAAGTTTTTCTTGTCTCCTTTTATTCTGTACAAAATTTATACATTTGCCCCTTATGAAACAGTCAAATCATGAAATTTTATCCATTTACGTAAACTTATTAAAAACAACTATGGGATGTGGAATACTAAATTATCCATTTTTAGTACTTGAATTTGGAATAATTTCTAGCATATTTTTGACTTTTATATCTGCATTTTCTTCTTATGCAGGAATACTATTATATATTGAACTTAATGCAAGATTTGGACGCAATAATACGTTATCAACCGTCACACGCCATTTTATGCCATGTTTAAAATATCTTGCTGACATTGTAGTGATTTTTAAATGTTATACTGTATCTATAGCTTATTTAGTGTACATAAAGTGTCAAATTAATTTTTTAATTCAGTATTATAATCTAAACGTAAATTTATATTTTGTATTTTTTGTTGTAATACTTTTTATTGCACCTTTTATTTTTATGACTAAGCTCGATAAGTTGAAATATACTAGCAGTTTTGGATTAATAGCGATACTTCTTTTAATAAGTACATCATATTACAGATATATTACACTTACAAACTTGCCAAACTTGATTTACTTTAGAAAATCACATAATTATATTGAAAATTTGAGTTCTTTCGTTTTTAGTTTTACTTGCCACCAAAACATATTTACTCTACAAAATGAAATGAAATTTTACAACACACAGAAATTTAAACTTACAGCTTTATGCAGTTTTATATCTGCAAGCATTATTTACTTGCTCTTTGGTATTATCAGTTATATGGCTTTTGGTAATCAGATAGTAAAACCATTTATTAATACGCATCCCAATGATACAGTAAAAGCAGCACTATCGTGGTTTTACATTCTGTTATTAGGACTTTCTGTTCCTTTACAGACAAATCCTTGTAAACAATATTTACTAAATATGATTAATGAAAAAATTTTAAAAAATAAAGAATACAAATATGTGAGGGCTTTCACTTCATTTTTAATTATCAGTAGTTGCTTTGGATTGGCTTGTACAAATATAGATTTTGATAAAATGTGTAAATTTATTGGTGGAACATTTTCCACTCTTATGTGTTTTATATTTGCGAGTCTTTATTATTTTATAAACATAAAAGTTATAGGTAGTTCTTTAAACACAGCTCTAGCAGTTATTAGTATTACTTATGGTATGTTATCTTTCTATTCAGTTATAAAAATTAATTAAAAAAAATAATTATAATAATTTTAAACTTTAAAATGTAGTTTTGTTATCCTGTGATTTCTAGAATTTTTTATCTGACATTTAATTTTAATTGTATGCTTCTTTGTATAGGTAGGCCTCTTTTATCGTTCACTGTAAGACTATAAAAGATTTATACCACAATATATTAAATGTATGTCTTTACAAAAATGTCATTAAAAATTTTTAATTAAGGATAAAGCCTATTTGGATCTCTAGGGAAAAGAGAGAAATACCTAATATCTTTCATTCCAAAATAAGCCTTAACAAGTCTTTCTAATCCTATTCCACATCCTCCATGAGGTGGAGCACCTATTTTAAAAGCTTCTAAATATCCACCTAAACTACTAATATTAATACCGCATCTTTCAATATTTTCTTTCAATGTTTTATAGCAATTGATTCTCTCCGCACCAGATAAAATTTCTTCGCCACGAATTATAAAATCATAACTTTTTGTAAATCCAGTTTTAGAATCAACTGCTGTGTAAAAAGGGCGGCAGCAAACTGGATAATCCTTAATAACAAAAATATCTGTATTCCACTTTTTCTTAACAATTTCACCCAGCTTCTTCTCATTTTCATTGTTAAAATCATCTTCAAGTTTCATATCAATGTTATATTCATCCTTAAGTAGCTTCATACAATCAATATAATCCAAAATAACAGGGTTATCAGTAAACATAAATGGTTCAAACTCGAAATATTGCTTAATAGTTTCTAGCTCCGAAGAATAACTTTCGGATAAAAATACAAATATAGACTTAAATAAATCATAAATAAAATTAATTACTGAGATGTAATTATCAGTAATTTCCATCTCCAAATCCAAACCTATAAACTCGCTTAAATATCTATTAATATTACTTTCTTCAGCTCTGTAAACATGCCCTATTTCATAAACTCTTTTCAGCCCGCCTAAAATGCACATTTGCTTGTAAAGCTGTGGACTTTGAGCTAAAGTAGCAGTTTTTGCAAAATAGTCAACTTTAAAACAATTAGCACCACCTTCACTTGCACCACCTATTAATTTAGGAGTTTTAACTTCTATAAATCCATTAGACCTTAGAAAATCTCTAAACTTAAACATAACAGCGTCAAGAATTCGAGTAATAGCATAACCTTGCGGTGATCGTAAATACAAAGAGCGATTATCTAAACACAAATGATAGGAAACCGGACTTACATTATATTTTTTTAAATCTTCTAGCGTGTAAGATACGTCTTTGTAACTAAATGGTAACACAGACTCACTTGCATTCAAAATCGCAAAAGTATGTAACTGTAATTCTAATTCGCTAAAACTACAGCTCTTAATTTTTGTCGAGACCAAACAAATCTTACCTTCCACTTCAATATATGATTCATTATTAAGACTTTTTGCAGCTTCAGTAGTAGATAAAACACATTGTAATGTTCTGTTTTGATCCCTAAGAGTTAAAAAAGTGGTTTTTTTAAAAACATTTATGTTACACACAAATCCTCTTGTTTTAATCGCTTTGTCAACATAACTTTTATTTAAGTTATTAAGATTTATAAATGGTACTTCTAAATTTAAATTTTCAAAAGACATTTCAACTGCACTCATTGGGGATAAGAAATGAAAAATAATTGTTAATTGTAGAAAAAGATTAGGTGCAATATTTACAACATTTAATATTTATATATGATTTGGCAGTAACCAAAAAATAAAAAATTTAGATTTGTTTACTATATTTTTATATAATTCTATTTAATCCATATTATTAATTATTTCTAGAAATATTTTTTATAAGTACCCACAACCCCATTTTTCTTTTTTCTTATAAATAAAATTTTTATTTTTACCCCCACGTCGATTTTACTATTCAGAATCGTTTGTTTAGTTCATCGAGTCAGTATTGTGAAAGCAATGAAAACTGTACAACTAGAATGA
>NW_020169413.1:0-9694 GCF_000988165.1 Vairimorpha ceranae
TTATAGAGACGGGAAACAATTTAATAATATTCAAGATTTACATTCTGCGATATTAGTAGCCTGGTCAAGTATTACACCCGAAAATTTGTTTAAATATGTTAATGTAATGCAACAGCATATGATCGACATTGTTAAATAAAGAGGTGATAAAATCAATAAATAAGTTTTTTTTTTTTTAAATTACTTATTTTTTAAAAAAAACATCAAAACCATCATGTCCCTGAGAAAAGTTAAAGAAATCTAAAATCACTTTTCTGAATCAAAAAACATTAAATAACAGATATTATTATTTTAAGCATATGTTTGTATTTTAAATTTGAGTTAAATGAGACGCCCCATTTAATTGTAAGGCTAGTTATTTATTCTAAGCATTTTATAGTAGTTTAGATTAGAAAAATAAAATCACATAGTAATTTATTGTAACAAAATGAAACGAATTTGATATTTACAATTCTATAAAACGTGTTTTTAGGGAGTTGTCCTAAGATTTTGACGCACCTCTTGAGACAAAAAAATCCAAAAACCAGATTAGACATATATAAAATAATATTTAATAAAATGTATTTTTTTAATCATTTTAATTACAATGTTTAAACACGAATAATGATTTTAGAATTGTATCTTGTTTAATTTTGCACGGAAAATTTTTTTAGGTGTCTTAAGATTTTGACGCGCACTGTATATAAAAAGTTTGAATCTGAATATTTATTTATTTTTTATCCCTTCTATTTTAAGAATATATAAAATTCGTTGTATTTTTTATTAAGAACGAATGGCATAAGTGTTAGGTTTATTTCTCTAAGCTGTGGTATTAATTCTATATGAAATGTTTTCTATTTTCTGAATTTTCTTGAAGAAATTTTAGTATAAAAATATTTTATGAATAGAAGGGAATCGCTGTCATGAATAACTTACATAATCATCAACAGCAAGAGAATCATAAGATCAACAGGGGATCTCACAAGAGCACAATTCCTCATGAAGTTAATAAACCATTTAAGTTACACCAATTTAGTTTGGCTTCAGGAGCGAGCATTGTGGAAACTTTCTTAGTTCTGCTCGTCTTCCTGCGTTTCTCGCCACATAAGCACAAAACGATGTTTTCGTGCATTTTCCTTTGCTTTAGTTTAGTTAAATAAATCTTATGCAAGGTGTTTATAGCAAATTTTAATTTATCGTAAAAAGCCCTTTTTTTAATTAGAAACAATTAGTACATACATAAAGGCAAATGATATTTTTTAAAAGGAAAGAACATACAATATATTTGTGATCCCGTTTTCAGCAGGGTAGCGTAAACTAGTATTATAATAACAAATTAAGTAATGTTTTTTTGATTATGCTTTCTTTCTGCATTGAAATAAAAAAAATAATGTAAAGCATTATTGTACATTAATAAAGAATATTGTTCTTTTCTAATTCTGCTATGCTTAAAAGTATAGGCTCTTTAAAAAAATAAAAGAGAAAACGAAAGAAAAACTTAATTTATTGTTTTTAATTTTTTATAAACCTTACTCAAAACTTCTTCGGTGTTCTCTTCTTCTTTTTCAGTATCAAAATTTTTTAACTTTTTATTAACCATCTTTTTTATTGCAACTCCATAAGCATTAGTTCTGTTATTTGAGAAACAATCTATTTTAGATAACAAAGATATCTTGGCTGCTAAATAACGACTAAATTTAGCTTTATTCTTCATTTGTGCTTTACTAACTAATTTTGAGTTAAATAACACACCATATTTGGGTGTATTAGTTTTGGCTTTTAACGATTGAAATAAACTTTTTTCAGCACCCAAAAGCTGAATCGTAGATGCTGTAGACTTCGCTAAATTAACTAATCCACCAGATAAAACAATAATCTTTGCCGCCATTAAATCCCCCAATAACTCACATAAATTTGGTGCAATAAACTCCATTTTATCTTTTAGATACACTTTTAATTTATTTTTTAAATTAATCTTTTCTGCAATAATTTCACATAAATTTTTAATATTTAAAAGATCTACTTCATTTAACTGTATTCCTATTGAACAAGTTTTTAGTTTTGTAAATTTTTCAATTTTTTCTTTCGGTAAATTTTCAATATTTTCGCCGTATATAAAAAATGCCATAGCTTTAATATATTCATCATTATTACTACATGCAGCAAAAAGTTCTGGAAAAGACCAACCAAACATCTCTTTAATTCTCATAGAATAACTGTTAATGTCCTTTTCAAGTTGCTCTAACATATTTGTTGTATTAATTAAAAAATTATCTTCTTTTTTACTGTTAAATTCTACTTTATGTCGTGAAAATGTATGTGATAATCCAAGAAGAAATTGTAAATCTAGTTCAGATTTCAAAATTCGATGTTCATTGTATTTTATGCCTCTCATAATGTTCAAACTTGTTTTTTGTTTTATACCAATTTCTTTTAGTGCTTGTTTTAACGAAGGATCTGAATGTAGTATTTGTACATTATTTAATTCTAAAAGGTTTATTAATTCTGTAGATAACTTATTACAACAAAGTTTTTGTATATTATCATTAGCAATATGAACATCAGAGAAGTCAAATTTAGCAATAAATTTTATTACTTGTGTTAATTTCATATATTCTTGATATGATCCTTTTGATAAATCTTCGTATTCTTTTAGTTCAAATAGTAAATATCCCTTTGCGTGTTCGTAAAGAAGATGTTGCATTTAAAGGGTAAAGTAAAGAAAAATATTGTAAATTTAGTAGTTGTATATAAAAATCGGTATTTTTTTACCCATGAAAGTAATTTCTACTAAAAATTTGGATATCAACGAAGTAATCAAATATTTCGAACAAGATGTTGTTGTAATTCCCACAGAAACAGTGTACGGTCTGGCTGCTTCAATAAATAACGAACAGGCTTTGAAAAATATTTTTAGACTAAAAAAACGGCCTATAGATAATCCATTGATAGTGCATGTATCGTCACTCGACATGTTACGAACAATTATTGAAGGCGAAGTACCAGAAAACTATCAGAAAATTATAGAAATTTTTTGGCCTGGGCCTATTTCTCTTTTATTTAGGGCTAATAAAAATCTATCAAAAAATGTTACAGCTGGGCTTAACACTGTATTGGTGCGAATGCCTGATAATAAAGTCGTGTTAGATATAATTGAAAAACTTAACGTTCCTTTGGCTGCCCCGTCGGCCAATGTTAGTGGAAAGCCAAGCCCAACATGTGTTCAACATGCTATTGATGACTTTGGTGATAACTGTCCATTATATTTAGATGGCGGTGAATGTAAAGTTGGACTTGAATCAACAGTATTTTCATACATCAATGAGCCTATAATTTTAAGACCTGGTGGTGTAAAAATTTGTGAGTTAGAAAATATAATTTGTAAGAAGATAAATGTAAACTATTTATCTTTTACAGGAAAAAATACTACAATATGTCCGGGCCAAAAATATAAGCATTATAGTCCTATTAACAAGTTTATTGTTATAACAACTGATACTATTAATTTAAAAGAGTTAATTAAAAATTATAAAAATGTTGGAATTCTATCGCATTTTAATTTTAAACCACAAATTGAAAACGTTACTATTTTTGAGTTAGGAAATAATTATAAGGAAGTAGCGACAAACTTTTTTAAGGGACTAAGAAAGTTAGATACAACTTGTGATATAATAATAACAAAAAGCTTACCGTTAGAATATGAAGGGATGGCAATTATGGATAGAATGAAAAAGGCTGCGCATCAAATTTTAGAATAAATTATTTTAAAATATAATTCTAATTTCATCTTACTTGGTACTATAAATACATAAATTATTTACTTTTTTGTTGTAAGATAAAATTTAAGTTCATCAATCTTTTCTTTATCTAGTCCATTAGTTGACCAGTACCTAATTATTTTTTCTAATTCTATGGTTTTAAACTGTGGTATCCAGTCTTCCCTAACTGGGCATTGTAAATAAATATTATAGTAATTTTTTATGTCTAAATTTTTAAAATCTTCGGACTTAATATATTCTACTGCCTTTTTGATGCCGATTCCTTTAATGCCAACTGTATAATCTGATCCAAGAATGTATCCTAAGCTTATTAAGTCATTTAAAGATAGCCCCATCACTTCATAAATTTTTTTAGGATCGTATTTGGTGATGTATTTATTTTTACGAAAAAAATTTTTATAAACAACACCGCCATGTAACAAAATATCACTATCTTCTGTTATGACACCATCAACTACACCAGACTTACACAAAGAAGCGCACTGTGCATCAGATTCGGACGGCGAATCTAAATATGGCATATTAAATATTTTTAAAATATCTTTAATTATCGATTGAATGCTTAAAAAATCTAAGGATTCAT
The DNA here is from genome assembly GCF_000988165.1 of Vairimorpha ceranae. Taxonomy (NCBI): domain Eukaryota; kingdom Fungi; phylum Microsporidia; family Nosematidae; genus Vairimorpha; species Vairimorpha ceranae. The sequence continues at coordinate 4,342 of NW_020169413.1, forward strand.
CATTGAATGATTGTTTAACATTAATTTTAATAGGACGACTTACATTAAAGTTGTAATCTATTACATTTTCTTCAATATTAGTATCTATATCAAAGTTTTCTTGGCCAAAAAAACCATCATTAAATTTTTCACTTTCAGTTTTACAAACAATAACCGAATTATTTATTGTGTCACAAGAAATGTTGTGATTATTTTTTTTAAAATTATTACTACAAATAAGGTCAGTTTTCATTTTATCATTTTGTAAATTTATAGAAAATGTATCATTTTCATTAAGTTTAGAATCAATCTTTTCTATATTTTCAAGTTCTAAAAATTCATTTAATTCAGAACTTGAGTTTTCTTCGTTTTCTTTAACTAAATTATTCGTTAAATCGTAATTTTTGTGCAAAACAAAGCTTTTTTTACAATCCGAACCAACTCTCTTGGCTTGATTTGTTTCAAGTTTTTTTATGTAATAACTAACAAGATTTCTATTCTTAATATTTTTGATTTGTGAACTAGAAAATGCTGCCAAAGAAGAATCGTTAAACTCTAACCGATTTTTTCTACGTTCTCGCATTTTTACTAGTGTCTTAAGTTTTTGCGCATTAGAATAAGATTTATTTTCAATGAGAGTCTTAATGTCACTGATTTGTGTAATCAGTGCATTATTTGCTAAGCTACAATCAATCTTATGTGTATTTATACAATCTTTCTTATTATCAAGTAATTTGTCGTGTATAGTTGAGTGAATCTTAGACTCATCATATACATCACCCCATTCAGTATTTGCTTCAATATCACCTTCGTTAAAATTGTCCTTTAAAAGACCACCATGCACACATGTTCTTATAGAAACTTTACATTTTTTACAATTAGCATTATTTACAATATCTTTAATTAATGCATCAATTTTTTCTTTTTTTCTCTCGTCTAAAACTTTCTTTTTTAGTGGATTTGGAGGACCATCAAATATAAAAACCGGTTTAATATTATGATAAAGTAGTTTTATTATCTTTTTTGATATGACATAAATTGCATCAATTTCAGACATTCCTTTGTATTGATGGACCCATATACTTGTATCTATTGCTAAAGTAAGACCACTTGGATCTTCTTGCATTCCACATTCGTTAACTATTTTCCATAGCCCCTTTACACCCATAAGGGTTACTTAAATCGACATTTTAATAATATTTTATTATTTACAGTTATAATTTGTCAATTTTAATTAGTACAATAACTTTTTACAGACAAGTTGTTTTCGGTAAAAAAATTAAAAAAAAAATGTTTTTCAGTTAAATTAATAATTTTCATTACACAAACATTGTGTTGATTGAAATTTGCAAAAAAAGTATAGTCAAAAAACTCATAACATATTTAAATGTTTTATTTTTATCCTAAATCATTTATTACTATATTGTAATATTCTTTAAGACTGTGCTGAAATAATTCTGTAGCTTTTGTAGAAAAAAACATATAATCTATGTCACTGTCTCTAATTTCATAAAGAGAATTTTTTACTATTTGAAAAATATTTGATTTATAAATTCTTTCGCAAGGTTTACTAAGATCATTTTCAAAATCTTTTTTTATAATCTTTAAGATTTTATGTATTTTGTTAAACAATGATTCAATTGAATTTGACTTATCAAAAATAGTAATAAATGCACTTAGCTCTAGTTCTTTTATAAAACTTTTTAGATCTAACCAATACTGAAAATTACCGTCTTTGTTATAATTATTGAAATCTTTAGTATCGTAAATAAAAGCTTCATTAATACACTGAAGATTCTCAAATTTACATAATTTTTTATCTTCTTTAATACATTTTTCTATGGATATAAGTGCATAAAAAAATTCCATTAATCTTATCGTGAAATCTTCATCTATCACTAAATCTGATTTTTCACCTGTAATTGTTTTATATAAATCAGAAAATTCCTTTGTTTCTGTTTTAACCTTCGAAAGAACATCTGTTAAATCTAAATAAACATCATGTAAATATTGCATTGTAACTTTTTCATCGCTAAAACACTTTTCGATGTTTTCTAATATTTTTATAAAAACTTCTCTAAAAGTCATAATTTTAGTAAATGCAACTGCTAAAGAATACTTGCATTCTAATTTCCCTTTAATAAATATAAAATCTAATACATCACAGTATTGTGTAGTAGAAAAAGTTATTTGTTCTCTAAATTGATAAATAATATAGTTAATATTGTGTAAAAGCTGTATATCATTATTGTTTAACAACCCTTTATTACTTTTTTGTTTATCAATATAATTTTTTATTTTTGCATCTGCATTTTTTATAATATTTAAAAGATACAAATTTGAATTGTTGATTTTAAGCTGCTGTTGTGTATTTATTTCAACTTCAAATGTTGGATCTTTATTAGATTTTAAAAGCTCTTCAATGGAAGGATTTAATCTCATTTTTAGACTCATTTCTTGAGTTTTTTCTAATTCATTATTTTCAGGAATATTTAAGTCACCTAAAATATTTTTATTTATTTCACCAGAGTTTGTTGGCTCCTCACTACGGTTTGGAGATGAAGCGTAATTTGTACTAAAAAGAATACCTTCATAATCTTCTAAGAAGTCATTAAAATCCTCATAAAAATGAATATTTTTGTAAACTTCTTCAAAATAGTTCTTAGAGGAGTGGTTTTGTAATTTTATAAAGCGGGGAATTTTAGACAAGTTTGCTTCGGGCAACCTTTTATTTCTATTGCCTTTTATAGGAATTTTAGAACAATTTTCTTTTTTTAAATGTGAATTGTTTGTTTCATTTTTTTTAAACATTTTAGCATAAATATCACTACCAACTTTTATAGGAATTTTAGATTCAACCTTTTTTTTAATTTTTTCTCTACATCTTGTAAAGTTTTCTGGATTGTAATCTTTTGAATGTTCATCAGCTGAATGTTTATTGTTGGTTTTAAAAGAAATACATTTATGCATGTTAGAATTTTTGCTTAATTGTTGTTCTATGCTTCTGTTTTCATTCATCGAAGACTGCAAATTTGTAGTTGACTTTTTGTTTTCATTTGAAGATGCATAAATAAATACCTGAAAAAATAAGAATAACATTTTTAATTAGGGGCAAAATTTATTTATTTATTTATAAATTTTACAAGCAAAGTTTGTTTGCAACTTTAAATTAAAAAAAATAATTGTCAAGTTATTGGTATTACTAATATTCTTAAATTTAATAATAATCTTTTTATATTGTTTTAATTATATTTAACGCAAAAGAATCATTTAAAAATTCTCATTTTTAAGTCCACCCCCGAAATGGTTACAATCTCGAAAGGATGTCTTGTAAAAACAGAACCAAGTATTAAAGAAGTAATCTGTACAATAGGTGAGAATGAGAATTTTGTTATTGAAAATATTAACGACACATTAGTATTTATTACAGAAGAAGGAGCCAAGGATTTAAAATCTAGAGTAGAAGCTATTTTAAATCGACCCAACAAAGATGTAAAATAAATTTTTATTTTTTTCCCTTTTAAAAATGAAAGAGAATTTTTACAATAAAAAAAAGTTAAAATATTTAAATATGATTCGTGGCGATAAGCCGATTAGAAATTCCCATGCAGAGATTATTAAGCCAGCAGAGTTTCAAAAAACAAAAGCCCAGACTGGTAGAATACATCCTGATAGAAAATGGTTTAGAGCCAGCAAGACCGTGTCACAATTAGATCTAGAAAAGTTTAGAGAAGCTTCTAAGATAGAAACACCATATAATGTTTTGTTAAAAACCGGAAATGTTCCATATTCTCTTCTTACAGAAAACACTAAAAAGAAAACAACTGTAGATTTTGACAGTGTTTTTGGTAAAAATGCCATTAGGAAGAAACCCAAATTACTGGTAAGTTCATTATCAGAAATGGTTAAAAGAAGAGAAGAAGACAGTAAAGAGAAAAAAGAAATAAAAAAAGAAAGTGTTAAGGGTCAAAGTACTAGAATATGGAAGGAGTTATATAAAGTTTTAGATAGTAGTGATGTTATAATACATGTGTTAGATGCAAGGGATCCACTCGGTGCAATGTGTGAGAAAATTTCTACATACATTAAAGAAGAAGCACCTCATAAGCATTTGATCTATTTATTAAATAAAGTAGATTTAGTGCCTACTGGTATAACTGCTAAGTGGTTAAAATATTTTTCGACTAAACATACTACATTGGCTTACCATGCGCATTCATTAGAAAATAATTTTGGTAAAAATAATTTAATAAACATTTTAAGACAACTTGACAATTTATACAATAAGAAACATACTAGTGTGGGGTTTGTAGGATATCCTAATAGTGGTAAAAGTAGTATAATAAACACTTTACGGAATAAACAGGTGTGTAATGTAGCACCAGTCCCGGGAGAAACAAAAGTTTGGCAGTATATTACGCTTACAAGGAGCATTTATCTTATAGACTGTCCTGGTGTAGTTCCAATTCCTGATTTTGAACAAGCTGTGTTTAAAGGTGCTATTCGAGTAGAAAATTTAGAAAATCCTGAATATTATGTAGAAATACTAGCAAATAAATATAAAACAGAAATATCTAAACTTTATAAAATAGATTTTAGAGATGTTGATGATCTATTTGAAAAATTTTCTTTAAAATATGGTAAAATAACAAAAGGGAATAGGCCTTATATAGATTTGATTAGCAAGACAATTTTACATGATTGGAATAGAGGAAAGATTCCTTATTTCAATTTACCGCCTGATAATTAAATAATAAAATATTATATTTTTTAATTACAAAATATTTTAATTTTTAAATGTAGTTTACTTTACAAAATAAATGTATTTTACTTAAAGTAACAAAATGTAGCTTACTGTAAATAACAAAATGTACTATATTTTAATTATCAAATGTATTTATTTTTGCCAGAAATAGGTGGCAGATTGTTGTTCTTTAGGTAGTATTCAATTAAACTACAAAATTTAAAGACATTTTTAGTTAATTTGTTTATTGATTGCATTCTTGTATTTTTGTGGTGCTATTTATATTTTTAGTTTTGATTAAATCAAAACTTTATTGTTACACCAATCATTACAAAGATACAAATAAATTTATTGGTTTTATAAATGTAACTGTTTTAGATTGCACCAATAAATTTAGGATTTAAATGTTTTGATTATTCATAACAATTTTTATCGTTACAAGAACCCATGGGAAACAGATCAAGCTCCCTAAAAAATTTCGATGTAGACGATTCGAAAAAATTTCCACATTTTGCAATTAAAGATTTACAGGAATGGTCATCAGAATTTAATACAAAATATCCCAATGGGAAAATGAGTTTACAAGATTTAGAAATAATGTTTAAAAGATTCTTTCCATTTGGATCTCCT
>NW_020169414.1:0-9579 GCF_000988165.1 Vairimorpha ceranae
CATGCTTCACATTCTAAATAAGAAAGCAATAAATTTTTAGATCGTAGAATATTAATGACATTTTCAGTATTCATTTGACGAATTCCCATCAACAGTTCAAATCTTGTTTGTTGTCTTTTCATTTAAGGGGTAAAAAATATAAAAAATAAATCTGGTCTAATATCTGCTCTAAAAGGGCAGATATTAGACCAGATCCTAAATTTTTTTTAAAAAAATTAAGCATTTTAAGATATCATTATCAGAAACATGTCTGTTTATAAAAAGTTTTAATGATAAAACGGCAAAAAGGCGGTGTTATTAATCGAAAGGGTTGTTTTGTAACCATAAGCATGTACTAGGTTTAAAACAACCTTAGTATTTAAAAAAAATGGTTTTTTCTTAAAGTATCGTTTAAGATTAGCTGTCATTTGAACTTTTTTATGCGGCTTGAAGATGAAAGCGTCACAAAAATTGAAAAAAACCTTAGCATATACAGGACTACAATCGTCAATACATTTAACAATATGAGAAGCGGGATTGTTGTTTAACTGCAATAATATCCGATAAGACCTGGGGCCAGGGAATTATATTCCAGATTGACGAATCGTTGTTTTGTCATAAGAGAAAACATAATCGCGAGAGAATAGAAAATCATCAGCTTTGAGTACTTGGGATCGTTGGCTTGGTTTTAAACCTGCCAAAACGTATATAGAGATGGTTGAAATTGACCAGCATTTTTTTTCCCGATTATTGAGCGTATCTGTAGATCCAAAACAATAGTACACAGTAATGAGCAGGCGGCCTACCTTAATATATACACGACATTGAGATTTCAATATTTAACTGCAAGCCATTCTATTAATTTTATAAATCCCGAGAAGGACACACACACGTAACATAGTTAGTCATATTAGGCCTAACAAAAATTTAAAATTTAAAATGAAAGGCCTACAAAGAACTGATCTTGAGTTGTTTTTATCTGAATGTGTGTGGAAAGATCAAAAAAGAGAACACTTTTTAGTTCGGTTAGTAGGTTTAATTAGAAGTGGCTAAATAAAAATTTAAGTTATATCTATTTTTTTGTTTGCGTACTGTATTATTGTAATTTCAAAATTGTTAAAGTGACACAGACATATCAAAACTCAGTGATATATAACTGACGTGGTCTCACTTTTCAATCACCTTGTCTAAATCTAGAAATCTGCCTTTTTATACTTATCACATCCTTTAATGTTTTCCCGCTTTGCAATCCTCACTACCTGTCCTTTAGCAAAGCTTTCCCTATATCATCTTTTAAACCTTCTCAAATGTTTCTCTTACGGGCATTTTCAGTCATAACCATACCCGAATCGTTCTTCGTTGCTTCCACCGGAGCACATCCAATTCTTGAATGAAAACCATTATTATATTTCTCTATGATTTCTGCTAACTTTTTGACAAAATTGTTTCTTTTGCTTTTTAGTATACCCTTTTCAGTTATTATAATTATCCTCTGTACTCTATTATTACAATTATGTGATTCAATACTTATAAACCGATGCATTAATTCCAAGTTGTTACAAAACTCTCTTTACTTTTCGCTTCTAAATTCACGTCTATTGTCAGTTATGATTTCTTCTGGTTTATTTCCCCGTTGACATAATTTTTTCAGGAAATATACAACGCCTGCAACACTCTTTTTTTCGAGCAATCTTTGTCCACATTTGTCGGGCGAAATAATCGATAGCCATCACTACATACACACCTTCACTTCTAAATTCTATAAGATAAATACCCGCTTGCTCAAAATATCTAATAGTACTTATAAAATCGTATTTTTCACTTGTTTTTTTTGTACTTCTGGAATATTTCATACTTTCTAATTCCCTCTTCAATATTTTTTTTGCCCACCCAGTAATAATTTTTCCCAACTTTATAATAAACCGTTGTACTACCCCCACGACTTAAGTTCTTATTACAACGTTTTATAGATTTTATTCTCTCGTTCTCTGGCGAAATTTCTCGTAAAATTTTAATATCAAAAGTCCAATGTTTCTTTCCTTCTCGTTCTTTGATGTGCTTTGTTTCCTTGCCCTCTTTTAGTTTCTCCTTACGTGATTCAATCATTCTCTTCTTTATTTCCTCTTCATGTGTGTAGCCGGGCTCAGAGTATCTGCTACTACCATTTTCTCCGGATTACTATACTCAATACTAAAATAAAGCTCCTATATTTCCTCGATCTACCTACTAATTTGACTCTTCTTAAAATCCGCCCTATTTCTAATTTCTACAAATGCTTTGTGACCTGTTTCAATCTCAAACCGTCTTCCTTGTAACTCGTACTCATATTTTTTTTACGGCCCAAAACATCGTATACATCTTCTTTTCTGAAATTACGTGCCTGGTTTTCGTTGGTGTAAATTTATTAGATGTCACTGTATAGGTACACAATTGCCTTGTTTGTCCTTTTTCAGTAAAACAGAACCCCTTTACAGTGTTGCTAGCATCTGTTCTAAGTAAAAATTCCTTATCATATTCTGCTATTTTTAAACATCTTAAGTGTTCGTAAAATCTTTTTCATATTTTCGAATTTAACCGACATCACTTTAGTTCATTTTCATTTTTTCATCTCATTTTAAGTTATCCGTCAAGTGTATATTCAACCTCGCATAATCCCCTATGAAATCTCAAACCGTCCCGTTAACCCCACGAATCTCCTTGCGTCTGTGACATATTCTTGTTGAGGGAAATCTAATGCTTAATTTGTTTTTATTTCAGGCAGCTTTATCCCCTTCCCATTTAACGTAACTTCTAAAAGCTTAACTTCTGTCTGCACAAACTGGGCCCCACTTATGTTTAGTTTCATATTACTCTCGCCCAATCTTTCGAGTACCTCTTTAACTAAGAAATCATTTTCTTCTCTACTATGACCATATGTCACAATGACATTCATATAAATATCTATAGATTTCCCTCCGAGGTCTTAAAAATTTTGTCCATTATACGCGGCAATATCTGTGGGGATTTTTTATACCCCATAACCATACTGTTCCATTCGTAGACCCTGCCGTATAATTCAAAGGCTGTTTTGTGTTTATCCTGTTCCTCAATCTTCACATTATGTAACCCATCTTTAAGATCAAAAACCGTCATTATATCTGTACCTCGTGTCTCTCTGACGATATCTCTAATATTTGCTTGTCTATATTCATCTTTCTCCACCATGTTATCAAGCGCCATTAAACTACTTAAAAGACGTAATATCTCCATTGGGCTTTTCAATTGATCTGGCTGGGTTCCGCCACTCGGAAGTACACGATCTAGTTACCTTCCTTTTTTTCTAATTAGTTCAAATATAATGTTGTCTTTTTATTAAGGCTTGTGGAACAATCTGGCCTCTTTTTATTATCTTACTTCCTGGTTCGGTCACTATCTTACACTTTTCTAATTTACAATATTTAATTTTGCCTTCTCCACTAAGCACTTCCTTATATTTCTCCTCCATTGCCTTTATTGTTAATTTACGTCTTTTCCGATCTATCAAATAAACATTGTTCTTTCTCCGTTCATTTATTTACATCCTTCCTTCATTAGGACCATGCCTATATTCCTTTTCCGGACTCAAGTTCAAACATAAAAATTAAAATCCTCATAATTCTTAAAATTATCTTTATTCAAATAACTTTCCTTAACCCTTCTCTGATAGCTTTCCCGCCTATATGTTCAATCTTATTTAAATAAAAACAAACAGCTTCCCTTCTTTCACTAGACCCAATACTAGCGCTTTTCAAAGTATCACTCGCCGCCTCTGCTACTACTTCCATTACCACCCCCTTCTCCCCTTCTTACCATTCCTTCTTTTTCTTTTGCTTATACATATCAACCGACTTATTCCTTAATTCTTCTACATCCTCCTTTTTTCAATTTCTTACAATAAAAAATTGAAATTCTTCAGTACCACTTTTTAATATTTTCTTTTTTAAACCATCTTTAACAACACCCCAAATCCAATGAAAACAAAATAATATTCAATTCATTTAAAATTCTTCCAGCCTCTTGACTGCAGTTATCACTTGATAACTTTCTTTTTTGTATCGGTCCCCCTTTCTATAATTGGGGGTTTATTTAATAACAATATATAACATCTGATGTTATTTTTGACAAAGAAAACATGTGATCCGAAATATTTATAAAAGAACCGGCTTTGTGCATTCTCTATTTGAATTTTCTTAATTTCGTAAATTATAAGAGTGGAACTCATACTCAACGTAAAGAATCTTATTAGTATAACAAAAAAAATTTAGAAAAGTGAATGAAAAATTATAAACAGCTTTAAGTAATTATTTAGATGAACAAGTGTAAAAAGACAATTATTGCGAAAACTTATTGTTGCGTTCATTTTGTTTAATAAAAGCTTAATTATGTAAATAAACCGTTTTTTTTCAACATCTTAACACACACATCTCAGTTTTTTAATTTTTATGTTAATTCTGGAAAAATGTAACGTGCATGATTCGAAATAATATTAATGACAACAATAAGAAGAAATGGGGCCTTCCTCTAAACAGCTTGGTTTTTTATTTAAAAAAGGTTTTTGTTTTTTTAAAAAAACCGACCTATTCAATATAATCAGCACTTTTAGAATATCTTTTTCATTTCGCCCCCCTGTAACCGAAAATTGCCCGATTTTGGGTCATTTGGCCTCTTTTGGTATTTCATCAAAAACTTCCAGGGGAGTAAAAGAATTAAAAATTTTATCTTGGGGCCGTAAACACCCTCAAAGGTATAGTCCTGTTTAGGGCCCGCACATATTTACATATTGTCACGCGTCGAATGCGCGACCATATTTTAAAATTTATGCATAAGAATATTGTTTGCATGAATAAGGATATGCTTATGGCGTTCTGTCAAATATATCAGATTTAATATATTTTACAAAAACATTTTTAAAAAATTTTTATAAGTAAACTCATGTTTTTATCCAACATTGTTTTTATTTTTTCCATTCTGCTATCGTAATGACGCACAATTTTATTTGTATTTTAATTTAATATACGCATTGCACATTTTTTAATTAGAGCGAGAATAATTAATCTTTTAAAATACAATCAAATATGTTAATTGAATTTTTAATTTATTTTAAATTTGCGGTATTCACCACATTTTTTTAAATTTCCCTCTAAAAATTTTAATAAATAACAAAATTAAAAAGAAGGAATAAAAAAGCAAGTAATAAAACAATAAGAAGCTTAGTACAATAAAAGAAACACCAACAACAACTTTAGCGGTAAAAGTGGTCTTTTAAAGCCAATAACAATAAAATATAAAAAAAGATTATTTATTAGTTCTTATATTGAATAACATTTAAAATTTACCCACTTTTGCTCAGAGGTTACAGCAATAATATATTAAAAAATTTTTAAAAATGACATTTAAAGTAATAACATTTTTTAGACTGAAAACACCTTGTTTTGCCAAAAATAAAAGCCGTGAATTTTTTTCAAAAAATGACGTTAAAAATGAAATTTAAAATGCAAACAGAAAAATTTAACCCAATTGCTGATTTATCAAATTATGGCTGTTTTACAACCTAGGAGGTCATATAAAGGACTTATTTTTTAAAAAAATACCTTAAAATGAATGACAAAACAATTTTGGAAGAAATAATTAAAATTAATGAAATTGATGTTTTGGCTTTATTATGTCAATTGAGGATAATTGCTGTCGCGAGCCTAGCTGGTTTTGTCTGTATTATATTTTAAAACAAGCCTAGGCCAGCAGGGTATACATCGCTGGGGCCTTAATATGTAATTGTTAAATATAAATTGAATACAAAAATATGCGCTTTGTTGCACTATTGGTTGCGTTGTTAACTTTGTAAGCTTTTGTTATATTTAAATTCAATTCTTGCTTAATTAAGCAGAAGAAACATGTAATTAAGGTTTGTTTTTTAAATGTAAAACTTATTATACAAATTTTCATTGACACAAGATAAAAAAATTATAGATCACCGGCATTTTTTATTTATAATTTTTTTTTCTACACCCCCATGAATCTAGATGCATTTAAAACAAATTTGATTAAAATGACTGCATCTGGACTTATATTATATCTAAAGCAAAATAATTTACTGATTGGTGGTCGCGTATGTATAGCCTGTTCACTAATGTGCAAGGAGGCATTTTATAGTAAGGTAAAAGACAAACTTGCTTGGCATTGTGGCAATGTCTATTGTGTAAAATAAAAAAAGATAATTTCAATAAGAAAGGATGTTTTTTCGAACACTATAACATTTCAATTATTTTTATTATTAAAGTACTACTGCGATGGTCCTGTAACCAGCCCTAGCATTCAATTGAAAGTAATTTAGGAATAAATCGAAGAACTTTTAAAAAAATTATTGATAATTTTGTAGATTTGGTTGACACCAAGGATCAACGTACTAATAAGTTGTGAAAACCTGGTAAAATGATTCAGATTGATGAAGCGGGGCTTAATTTTAAAATCAAAAGCCACATAGAAAGAGCACCATTAAATAAAACAGATGCTTTGTGTATAGTTGAGGTGGAGACGGCAATATCTATGGCATTCGCTTGTGTTATTGAAAACAAAAAGGCGAGTACAATCATACCTATAATTTGTGATAATGTCGAAAATGGTAGTATTATATACACTGATGAACATAGGTCATATAGTTCTTTAAATAATCTGGGTTTTTTTCATGGCATTGTTTGTCATAAATACGAGTTTGTTAATTCTGAATCTGGTGTAAACACTCAAGCAGTCGAATCTTTTAATAATGAATTAAATTTATCTATAAAACGTAGTAAAGGTGTTATAACATGTAAACGTCCTGGGTTCTTAAGGGAATTTTGCTGGAAGTTCAATAATAAAGAAATGCGGTTTTTAAAAATATGGCATTTATTAAAGATCAATTACTTTAAATAAGTTTTTAGTTGTATATATTAGTTCTACAATCCAAATAAACAATTCCTTAAAATTTTTAATAAAAGCATAAAAGCTATTTTATAATTTAAATAAAAAAGTCAAAAAACATTTTACCTTCCTGAGGGGAGGGGGAAGTGTTGGTGTAAATGCTTGGGGAGAAAAAGTGCCGGTGATTCAGAATAGCTATTTAAGAAACAAAAATTTTAAAACAATGAAAGAATTTAAGAAACAAACACCAGAAAACTTTAATAAACAGAACCACGAACAAAAAATTAATCGGCGTGGAAAAACTAAAATCAATAAACTAGTTAGAATTAACATTTTAGAAAACTATTTTCAAAATGGTTACCTCAAAATGATTTATATTTTTCTAAACTCATGATTTGAGTTTTGTCACGGGTTGCACCAAAAAGTGTGGCTTACAAAATTTTTATTTTTTACCCTTAAAAATGAAATTTTGAATGTTTAGAAAGAAATAACTCAAAAGATTGATTTTAGATAAATTTTATATAGTTTATGGAAATATTTGTATTTACTGTAAGGAAGCAGTTTAATATGTTAGAAGAAACAAATATGAGTTTATAAGATGTAATAGTGAATTTTGCAAACTTTACAGAAAGTAAATTAATTTTTGGAAGTATTCAATTTTCTCAAATACTAAAATAATAAAAATAAAAAGTTTTGAGAATAATAGAACCGTAGCTTATTAAAGCAGCTAATGGTGTGATAAAATATATTTTAAGGATAAATAAAAACACAGTTTATCAAATTTTAAAAAAACTGTCAAAAATATTAGTTGATAAATTTTACAGTTATAAAAATTATATTGGAAATTCTGATGAAATTATAGAAATAGATGAATCAAAAATATAAAAAAGGAAATACAATAAAGGACATCCAGTTGACGACGTATGGATATTTGGTTTAGTTTAAAGAGGAAAAAACAAAAAAGGTTTATTATTTCAAGAAGATGATAGGACCAAATCTACACTTCAATTAAAAATCAGAAATTCGGTAAAAAAGGTACAACAATTTACAGCGATTGTTAGAAAGGCTATAATAGCTTAAATTAATGTGGACATGTTCACAAAACTGTTAATCACAGCAAATGGCTTAAAGACTTGGCCACTGGACTTTACATAAATACTATTGAAGGAACACGATCTGGTTTAAAGGCTTATAACCTTTTAGATGTAGAACCAAAAAGCTTATTAATTCATGTATAATAAGATACATGCCAATTAACAATTATAAAGATAATCTATTAATAACTTGTCTGAAACCTTTATTAAATCGTCTTCAATAAATGTTATTTATTCGGAGTTTTTTACTAAAAAGTATTCGTTTAAAGCATCAAAATTAAAATTCAAGTTTTTGAGTTCTTTCTTTCTAAATATTTGAAATTTCATTTTTAAGGGTAAAAAATAAAAATTTTGTAGACCCCATTTTTTGGTGCAACTCGTATTCTTTACCTTTCATGGTTACCCCTCTTGGGAATATTTTTCTTAAATAATTTTTTTTTACTCTTGCGGGCCGTCAATGGAATATCTCCGGGGGATGTTCTGTGTTTTAGATTGAGCTCTATTAGTTTCTTATTCAATATTTAATTTTTAATTAATGTTTTTTTATTGTTTATATTCTGATTTCATTTTAAAATTTATACCCCTAAACAAAAAATATCAAATTTTGGAGGTAAAATTAATAGAACTTTGTTACTTAAGATTCTTGTCATGAATTGGGTCATGACGGTCAAACGAATACATTTGTTCTGTAAATTGTTTTCTGCACTATTTAGGTTGTCTGAATTTCTTTATGTTTGCTTAAAGTAATTTAATTAATTCCCCCCCTTGACAGGTCCAATGATTACTCGGCCCGAGGGATTCTAATTATCGGTAATGGTTCATCTATTGACGGTTTGTTTAATTAATTTTTCTTTTTATATTTTTATTTTTTAGTATAAGCATTACACATGACACGCAATGATATTGATAAAGAATAAATTAAAAATAAACAAAGAAAACAAATAATAATGGTCTGGTAATGGTAGATATTACTACAGAAATAAATATTAAATACTGTGTTTTCAGAAAGAACTGTTATTAGAAAACATAGGTTTATTTAAAATTTTAAATATATGTTTTCCCTGTCAAATATCTTTTCATATATTATCATCAAGATATTTGACACGCCATTATGCTCCCAACAAACATTTTCACATAAATATCTACTAAAAAAGGCTGTGCATCAAAATGCTTGGAAAATTTTATAATTTAAAAAAAATATAAAATTTTTGACATATAAAATAAATCTTGTTTATTTTACTTATTTCTTGCTATATTTAGAAACAAAAAAATAAGAAAAAATTATTATGATTTTTGATATACATCAAATTTTTTAATTTATTTAAATATTTAAGAATGAATTTGCCCTTAAAAATGGTTATATTTTTTTTAAAAATTGTATTATGTATTAATACAGTTTTAGTACCTAGCGAAGAACAAGTTTACTCAAATTTTATTGAACAGGTATACAATATGATTAATAAAGATTTAAATCGTAAGAATTATTTTTTATGTAATTTTGAATTGGATACTGCATTTACTTTAATCTCTGTTAGTAAGCATAGAGTAAACATAAATTTTAGAAATGTTTATTTTAATACAGCAGAAGATT